>NW_021833599.1:7500-15000 GCF_006345805.1 Octopus sinensis | reverse complement strand
CACATACACACATATACACACAATACACACACAATACACACACATACACACAATACACACACATACACACAATACACACAATACACACACATACACACAATACACACAATACACACACATACACACATATACACACAATACACACACATACACACACATACACACAATACACACACATACACACAATACACACAATACACACAATACACACACATACACACATATACACACAATACACACACATACACACACATACACACAATACACACAATACACACACATACACACAATACACACAATACACACACATACACACAATACACACAATACACACACATACACACATATACACACAATACACACACATACACACACATACACACAATACACACACATACACACAATACACACAATACACACAATACACACACATACACACACATATACACACATACACACAATACACACACATACACACAATACACACACATACACACAATACACACAATACACACAATACACACAATACACACACATATACACACATACACACAATACACACACATACACACAATACACACAATACACACACATACACACAATACACACAATACACACAATACACACACATACACACAATACACACAATACACACACATATACACACATACACACAATACACACATATACACACATACACACAATACACACACATACACACAATACACACAATACACACAATACACACACATATACACACATACACACAATACACACATATACACACATACACACAATACACACACATACACACAATACACACAATACACACAATACACACACATATACACACATACACACAATACACACACATACACACAATACACACACATACACACAATACACACAATACACACAATACACACAATACACACACATATACACACATACACACAATACACACACATACACACAATACACACAATACACACACATACACACAATCACACAATACACACACATATACACACAACACACAATACACCACATACACCATACCACAATACACACAATACACACAATCACAATACACACAATACCACACATACACACATATACACACAATACACACACATACACACACATATACACACATACACACAATACACACAATACACACACATATACACACATACACACACATACACAGACCAAATGTGTATCTATGTATGTGTGTACTGTTTGATGTTAAAATATATATATATATATACTCTTTTACTCTTTTACTCTTTTACTCTTTTTTACTCTTTTACTTGTTTCAGTTAGTTTACTGCGGCCATGCTGGAGCACCACCTTTAGTCGAGAAAATCGACCCCAGGACTTATTCTTTGTAAGCCAAGTACTTATTCTATCGGGCTATTTTGCCGAACCGCTAAGTTACAGGGACGTAAACACACCAGCATCGGCTGTCAAGAGATGTTGGGGGGACAACACAGACACACAAACATATACACACACATGCACGCACACACACACACACACGCGCGTTATTTTTGTGCATTAACGTGCGTATATTTGTAAGCAAATGCAACGAGGTGTATATATTTACTTTAAAAATATTTGAAATCTCCTCATAAAAAAAGTAGTAATTTCCAATAAACAACGTTCCACTGTAATTTATGTATTAACAGAATGGAAAAAGAGAGAATAAGGACGTACTGTTCCTTTTACGTATAAGTAATAAATACAAATGAAAATATGCGACTTTAATGACGGTTCATAGGCCCAGCTACAGATGTGTTACCTATAGTAGAAAGACTCGCTGAAGCCGACTTTGCCTTTCATCCTTTCGGGTTCCATAAAATAAGTACCAATCGAATACTGGTACATCATTATTATTATTATTATTATTATTATTATTATTATTATTATTACTGTTATTAAGTAATTATTTCGTCCGTCCTTACGATCTGAGTTCTAATTCTGCTGTGGTCGACTTTGCCTTTCATCATTTCGGGATCGATAAAATAAGTACCAGCTGAGCACTGTGGTCGATATAATCGACTTGCCCCTTTACCCGAAATTGCTGGCCTTGTGCCAAAATTTGAAACTAATATAACAAAACTAAAAAATAGAAATTCAAAATATTTCAGCATCTATATACCGTATATATACATTCATATTGGAAAGAGACTGAACAGTTTGTCCTTGTCCGGCTGGCTGATAAAGGAAATGGCGACAAGCATCAAGTGTGACCAGACAGATTATCTGTTCCCGAATAAAGCGGAAATAGTGACGCTTTACGATTTGTTTAATCGGTATTTTAACGCGCAGTTCAAACATGAATCGCATCAACTGAAGAGGACTTAAATGTAAGGTATAAGCGTTTGGCAAACTTACAACAAAATGCCAGTGGAATAAGTCGTAAGTGAGTCTCTTATTATCAAGAAGGCTGTCCATTATTAACGAGAAGTGAGGAAAATGTACGAATCAACTTAATTAAACGCATCATGAATTAGAAAGAGAGTGCAAAGACGGACCAAATGCCGCTAAGTACCTTATCCGGCGCGTTTACAATTCTGCCAGCTCTCTGCCTTAATAATAATGATAATACTAATAATCTTAATTTTTTCTTTAACAAATTTCTCCTTATAAGCAGATATCTGTGTGGTAACATGGCTGCGGGTTCAATTCCTCTGGGAAAATCTCTTGGGGCAAGTGTCTTCTGCTGTATAGCCTCGGGCCAACAAAAGGGTTCTAAGTAGATTTAGTAGAAGGAAACTGAAAGAAGCCTGTCGTATATATATATATATATATATATATATATATATATATGTGTGTGTGTGTGTGTGTGCGTGTGTGTATATATAATTAATAATATCAGGGTAATAAAAACTTTAGAAATGTTTTACTACCAGTGGCCTAGCGTGTAGGAAAATTAGTCAATATACTATATATATAGTATATATAATATACATACATCTCTCTCTATATAAACGGCAGTTTGTCTGTGCGTGTTTCTGTGTGTCTGTTTTCTTGTACCCTCACCCTGACCACGGCTTTCAACCGATTCTGATGAAACTTGATACACACATAGCCCAATGTCATAATTCAAAACTAACGCAGCGAAAATTTCGAAAAGTTCCCCCAGTTCTGAAAAAAATCGATAAATTCGACATGGGGTCGAGAATCAGAAACACAAACCGCAAACTGTCTAGGGGACGCAACTCCACCTTTTTTACTCTAAAAAAAATTTACCATCATTTTTTTCCATCTTTTTGCTATTTTTAGGCTATAACTCTCTAAAAATGCTTTATAGTTATTTCCCTTACAAACCTGAGCAACGCCGGACGATACGCTAGTATATTATATATATATATATATATATATATTATATATATATATATATATATATATATGTTCATATCCCCCATGTTCTTGCTTTTAGGCTTTCATTTCATTTCGTTCTCAGTCGAAAGACACCTGTTGTTATTTTCTTGCTGTTTGTATTTGTAATTGCGTACCTTGTTCTCCATTTTCTGTCTTTGTTGCCGTACACATTCGCTAGTTTTCTTACAAAAAAAGTCTTATGCTCTTGGCTTAGACTTGTTGTGTGGGGGGGGGGCAACCAGATCGAACTGTCTCAAGTGTAACTGCTGGAAACAGTAAAGACTTCTGGTAAACTTGACTGAGAAAAAAGGCCACGAACGACCGGTTTTTTAAAATCCTGTTCTAATTGATGTTTCTCCTGTGCGCCTTTGTATCGTCTATCTGTCCGAATGTTTTATTGTCCTCTATTGCGTTTTTGTTCCATTATATATATATATATATATGTATGTATGTATGTATGTATGTATGTATATTTTTATATACACATACAAATACACACATATGTGCGTATGTTTCTATCTGTGTTTGTCCTCTCCAACACCGATTCACAACCGGTGTTGGTGTATTTATATCCCCGTAACTTAGCAGCTTAGCCTAGGAGACTAATAGATTAAGCACCATATTAAAAACGCACAATAAGTATTGGATCAATTCCTTCAACTAAAATCCTTCAGGCATTGCTCCATCATGACCACAGTCTAATGACTGAAAAAAGTAAAAGATATAAGATATAAATACATATGTTTTGTTTAGATTTAGATATTGCAGTTAGTTGGCTGTTTCGCTGTGTTATTACAGTATCATCAGAGGTCAGAATGTAGTTTGATTGCACAGAAAAACACCTCTATGTTAAAGCATGAATGGAAAATAATGAATGTGTACTTTACGTTTCAATTGTTTTTCCTTGAAGTATGGTCTTCTTGATCATTTGATCATGACTATTATGTGTGTGTGTGTGTATGTAAATATATATACATACATACATAATACATACATACAGTTATATATATATAATATATATATATATATATATATATATTATATATATATATATACATTTATACATATACATATATATACACATTATATATATAAATATATATATTACATACATAATATATGAATGCATATACATATATATATATGCATATATGCATACATGCATATACATATATACACACACATTGTATACATACACACACACATATATATACATGTACATATATATATATATATATATACACATATACATATATATACATATATACATACATATTCATACATATATATACATATATATACATACATATATATACATATATATACATACATATACATATATATATATGTATATATATATATATACATATATACATGTATATATATGTATGTCTATGTGTAAAGAAATACACACACACACACACATATATACATTACAGACATAGATACCTATATATATATACATATGTATGTATGTACATTCATGATGTTCATCCATTGAAAATCTTTGAACCTCATTTCAATATAAATGATTTACATCAATGAAAACATAAGGAATTGGAGCATGAACATAATATTTGTGTATGGCTATACGGTATTTGGCCGAACCATTAAGGAGGAAACACCTAAGTCATGCGGTTCAAGTTTGAAAAAAACGTATGCATGTATATGTGTAGGTATGTCGTATGTGCGTATCAGTGCGGTGTGGACGAATGGATAGGAAGTTCGCTTTGCGTCTGTAAGGAAACAAGGTTCGATCCTACCCTGTGATATTTTGGGCAAAAGTTATATTTTATGTCCCCCAGTTTCCCCATTCCTCGTGAGCGAAATTGGGTAGATGGAATCCATAGGCGCAGGCGCACCTGTGTGGTAAAAAATTTGTTTCTTACTCATATAGTTCCGGGTTCATTCCCGCTGCGTGGCACCTTCGGCAAGTGTTTCCTGTATAGCCTAGAGCTGGCCAAAGTCTTATGAATGGATTTGGTAGATGGAAACTGAAAGAAGCCCGACGTATATATAGATATATATATATATGTGTGTGTGTGTGTGTGTGTGTGTGTGTATGTATGTATGTATGTATGAATATGCTACCACACAGTATAAAATTAACAGCAGGACTTGATGCAATCCAGCAAAGCAACACAAAGATCGTTTCAATGCGACTTGTCAGCTACTGGCAGAGGCTAAAATGGTTGTGATTCTACTCTCTAGAACGAAGACAGGAAAGATATGCAGTGATATGTACCCAGAAAATCTCAGTGGGGTTTGTACCAAACTTTGGCATTGAAAGTTGCGCAAACAGCATAACGGGTCACCAATGCATGGTGACAAAGAACCCAACATTGTCACCAAGATACAGGACCAGATACTGCAGCAGCTTGGGTTTCAAGGGCCTACAGCTCTTCAACATCGTCCCATAAAGCCTTTTATACTGTGAGGTGGCATATACATACATACATACATACATACATACATACATACATACATACATACATACAAACATACATACGGATTAAGGCGATTACATCGACCCCAATGCGTAACTGGTGCTTAATTTATCGACCCCGAAAGGATGAAAGGCAAAGTCGACCTCGGTGGAATTTGAACTCAGAACGTAACGGCAGACGAAATACGGCTACGCCGCCCGGCGTGCTAACGATTCTGCCAGCTCGCCGCCTTCAACAACAACATCAACAATTACACACTCACCAACATTTGAATATTTTTACTACTTTTTGTGATAATAGAAATTATTAATTCACTTTCTGAAATTAGTTTAATTGGATAGGGACTTTAATTGCATTGCTTAATTGCAAACTTTTTCTTTTTCACATGTTGTATGTTGGTTTTAACATGTGAGAACGCGATGAAGGCATTGAGAGGGAGAGCGAGAAAGAAAGAAAGAGAGAGAGAGAGAGAGAGAAATAGAGAGATAGAGAGAGAGAGATAGAGAGACGTGTGAATCGTCTGTAGCCATGCTAACATCAACCCACCTTCTTCTGTAGTTCTGTGGTTTCATGGTTTTGCAAGAAACTAGTTTACGATGGCTTATTTAATGTCTACCATCCTGTTAAAAGGAGTGAAAGAGAAATACGTGCCTACCTACGTATACCTGTGTGTGTACCACTGTGTGTGCGTGTATGAAAGAAGAGAGAGAGAGAGCGTGTGCATGTGTGTGTAGGTGTGTAGGTGAAAGAGAGAGAGAGAGCAAGTGAGCAAACGAGAGAGAAGAGAAAGAGAGGAACAGAGCAAACGAGCAATATTGGGAGAAAAAGATAGAGCTAGTGAGCAAATGAGAAAGAGAATGTAGGCGAGAGACAGAACAAGAGAGCAAACGAGAGAGAGAGAGAGAGAGAGAGAAGGAGAGAGAGTAAGAGAGAGAAGGAAGGAGAGAGAGAGAGAGCAAACGAGCTAAAAGAGAAACAGGGAGAGTAAATGAGAAAGAAAATGTGGCTGAGAGACAGTGCAAGAAAACAAACGCGAGGGTGAGTGAGATAGAGAGAGACTGAGAGATAGAGAGACAGAGAGAGAACGTAGGTGAAAAATAGAGTAAGAATGTAACGAAGGTGAGAGAGAGAAAATGTAGGGGAGACAAAGCGAAAGCTAGCACGCGAGAGAGAGAAAGGGGGGAGAGAGACAGTAGGTGAGAGAAAGAGTAAGTGAGGAAACGTGAGAGAGAGACAGAGAGACAGACAGAGACAGAGATAGACAGAGAAGAGAATATAGGGGGAAAACAGCAAGTATGCTAACGAAGCCGACAGAGAGAGAGAGAGTATGTAGGAGAGACAGAGCAAGCGAGCAAACGAGCGAGAGAGAGGGAGGAGAGAAAGGAAGAGGGAGAAAATGTCGGAGAGAGTGAAAAAGAGAAATTGAAAGAAGTGAAAGATAAAGAGCGATGAAGTTCAAAAGAAAAGCAGAGAGTGAATAGGTGAAAGGAAAAGCTGAGGAACAGCCATAGATCAGTGACACGAAGACATCAATATACTGGTCAGGACTGAACAAAGCGTGAATCAAGATCAATGCCAAGGTAGATATATGGACGGAAAGAAAATGGCGAGAGAGAGAGAGAGCAGGAGGAGGAGGAGGAGGAGGAGGAGACGAGGAAAAAGA
>NW_021833598.1:37500-57374 GCF_006345805.1 Octopus sinensis | reverse complement strand
ACCACCACCACTAAACAACCCCACCACCAACAACATCACCACGAGACAGACATTACACCATCACCACCACCATCACCACATCACCACCACTACCACCATCACCAACATCACCACCACTACCACCACACCAACATCAACAACATCACCACCATACCACATCACCAACTCACCACCACTACCACCATCACCACCATTTACACCACTTACCAGCACCCCACACCATCACCAACATCACCACCACTACCACCATCACCAACATCACCACCACTACCACCATCACCAACATCACCACCACTACCAGCACCACCACCATCACCAACATCACCACCACTACCACCATTACCACCACTACCCCCACCACCACTAAACAACCACCACCACCACCACCATCACCACCACTACCACCACCACTACCACCACCACCACCACCCCTACACTAACACCGACACTGCCTTCGCCACCATCATATATATATATTTGATCAATTCAAATTTCAGAGTTCTCTTCCTTGTACAAATTGACAAGAGTTGTCTTGAAATTTAAATGTTTTTTGTTCTTATTAATATGCCTGTAGGTATATTTGCTCAGATATTTGATTTGATTTTAACTCATTGCCCTGAGTATCTTAGCCTGCACTTAACTATATGCTCTTCATGCAGAAGGCAACCATAGGGAATTTTCCAATATCATTTCAGATAGGTAAGTTTCTTAAATGATTAAAGAAGCATACGAAAAGTAGTAGTAGTAGTAGTAGTAGTAGTAGTAGTAGTAGTAGTAGTAGTAGTAGTAGTAGCAGCAGCAGCAGCGGTGGCGGCGGTGGCGGCAGGGGTGGCGGCGGCGGCAGCGGCACCAGCAGCAGCAGCAGCAGCAGCAGCAGTAGTAGTAGTAGTAGTAGTAGTAGCGGTGGTGGTAGTAGTAGTGGTAGTAGTAGTAGTAGTAGTAGTAGTAGTAGTAGTAGTAGTAGCCCTTACTAACAGAAGCACAATGCCAGAAATTTGGGGAAGGAGGCCAGTTGATTACCCTGATCCCAGGGCTCAGCCTGTACTTATTTCATGGACCCTAAAAGGTTGAAAGTCACTGTAAACCATGGCAGAATTTGAACTCCGAACATAAAGATGAAGAAAATACCACAATGTATTTCGTCTGGCATGCTAAAGATTCTGCTACCTAGCCTCCTCAATACTAATACTACTACTACTACTGACCTGGGATGAAGTGGTGGAGCACAACCTTTGAACTTTAGGCCTCACCAAGGAAATGACTAGTGACTGAGACTTGGAAATATGCTGTGCTTGAGAAGACCCGGCAAGCCAAATTAGACCATAACCTCATGGCCTATGCCAGGAGTGTAACCAGCCCAATTATGCGTACCTTTTCCTTTTTTGGACACTAAACTCTGATTGTGAAGACTTATTAAGGTAAGTGAAATCAAAATCGTATTCGATGACTGGCGTCCGTGCTAGCAGAGTGCAAAGAGCACCATACGAGTGTGATCATTGACAGTGCGGCTAACTGGCTTCTGTGTCAGTGGCACATAAAAGGCACCATTCGAGTGTGATCATTACCAGCGTCACCTTACTGGCACTTTTGCCCGTGCTAGTAGGGTACCAAGAGCACCATCTGAGCATGATCATTGCCAAAGTGGCTAACTGGCTTCCGTGCTGGTGGCACGTAAAAGGCATCAGTTGAGCCTGATCATTACCAAAACCTCGTGAGATGGAAACTGAAAGAAGCCCATCGTATATGTATGTATGTATTTATGTGTGTGTGTGTGTGTGTTTATGTCCCCCTCCCCTTCCATCACTTGACAATCAATGCTGGTGTGCTTATGCACCCATAGCTTAGCAGTTCGGCAAAAGGAACAAATAAAATAAGTACTAGGCTTACAAGAATAAGTCCCAGGGTCGATTTCTTCAGCTAAAACCCTTCAAGGTGGTGCTCCAGCATGGCTGCAGTCAAATGACTGAAATAAGCAAAAGAATAAAAGAATAATAATAATATTATTACGATGTCATTCTATCAAAATAGCAGGATTTCCCCATTTATATTTTGAATTTCTGTGTTGCTGCAGTTGTTTTCCATTTTACAGATGAATTGTTGAAATGTCATTCAAACTGTGAAATAAAACAAGCCATTACAAATGGCTTCCTGCTCTTTTTATTGTCTGTTTACCTTCGTAAAAAGTTAAGTCAATCTTTATAAAATAAAATAATAATGATGATGATGATGATGAGGATGGTGACGATGGTGATGATGATGATGACTGTATGGAATGTGAGCGGGTAATGTAAAAGTGATACCAGAGGTGATCAGAGCATTGAGCTCAATCCCATTGAAACTCCAAGACTTCTTAAGGCAACTGGAAATCCCATGCAAGATTGATGTCTTGCAAAAAGCAGCCTTATTGGGCACAGAGCACATCTTAAGGAAAGCATTATCTGTCTGAGGTCCTTGTTGTGACTTGACTGATGACTAAAGACTCTGATGCATTTTTACCCACACTGTGTTACGAAGGAATAATAATAATATTAATAATAATAATAATAATAATAATAATAATTATAATAGTTATAATAATTATTATAATAATAATGATTACTCATAAATAAAATTATTGGAGAGAATTGCTGGGGCAAAAAGAAGAACCTGAGTATGGCATGGACAGACCACAGGAAAGCGCTTGATGGTGTCCCACATAATTGGCTACTCAAGGCCCTTGAGTTATATAAGATCTCTCCTGTCGTCTCCAGATTGTTACAAAGCAGCATGGTCAAATGGAACACAAGTAATGAGGGAAGAGAAATGATGCAGGTAAAACTGTGCTATAAGGCCTCTACTATAGCAATGAACAGCTGGCACTTATTTTATTGATGCCCCACTCCAAAGGACGAAAGGCAAAGTCAGCCTCGGGGTAATTTGAACTCAGGGGAATTTGAACTCAGCAGAATCTGAACTCAGAATGTAAAGATAGACAAAATGCCACTAAGCATTTTTCCTGGCATGGTAACAGTTCTCCCAGCTCAATAATATAATAGTAATCCTTTCTACTATAGGCACAAGGCTTCAAATTTGGGAGAGGGGGATAGTTGATTACATCGACCCCAGTACACAACTGGTACTCAATTTATTGACCCCGGAAGGATGAACAGCAAAATCTAGCTCAGTGGAATTTGAACTCAGAGCATAAGAATAAATGAAACACTGCAAAGCATTTTGCCTGGTGTTCTAATGATTCTGCCAGCTCAACACAGGGCCAGTGCATTCAGGAGAGCCGGTAGATCAATCACATCGGCCCCATTATTCCACTGATCCTTTTTTTTTATTGACTTGGAAAGGATGACAACCAAAGTGAACCTCAGTGGAATTTAAACTCGGCATTTAAAAACAGATGAAGATGCACCTTGGGCATGTGTCTTCTACTATAGCCTCGGGCCAACCAAAACCTTGTGAGTGGATTTGGTAGACGGAAACTGAAAGAAGCCCGTCGTATATATGTATATATATATATATATATATATATGTATGTGTGTGTATATGTTTGTGTGTCTGTGTTTGTCTCCCTAGCATCGCTTGACAACCAATGCTGGTGTGTTTACGTCCCCGTTACTTAGCAGTTTGGCAAAAGAGACCGATAGAATAAGTACTGGGCTTACAAAAGAATAAGTCCCGGGGTCGAGTTGCTCGATTAAAGGCGGTGCTCCAGCATGGCCGCAGTCAAATGACTGAAACAAGTAAAAGAGTAAAGAGTAAAGAGAATGCCACTTAGCATTTTGCCCGCTGTGCTAACGACCCAGTCAGCTCACCTCCTTCAATCAAAATAATAATAACGATAGTCTATTCTACTATAGGCACAAGGCCTGAAATTTTATAGTAGGGGGCTAGTGGATTACATCAACCCCAGTGGTTGACTGGTACTTCTTTTATCAACCCCAAAAGGATAAAAAGCAAAGTAGACCTCGGCGGAATTTAAACTCAGAATGTAAAGATGAATGAACTACCACTAAGCATTTTCACCTGGCATGCTAACGATTCTGCCAGCTCACTGCTTTAATAATAATAATAATAATGATGATGATGGTGATGATGATGATGATGATATCGTGGAAAACTGGATGCTAAAGCTCGTGGAAAATCACGAGAGACGAAAGAAGCTTCATTCTATCATAAAGGAAAGCAAAAAATTTGCTATTGATCTCGTGCAGGATACCCAAACTGAACAACCTGAGGGAAGTACGGCAACTATTGTAGCAAAGAAGGTGAGAATAATGGCAACGAAAAAAGCGCACGAGCAATTGGCTGATAGGTGGGAGGAGAAGCCTCTGCATGGCAAACAAGCTGATGTTGACCAGAAGCAAACCCATCAGTGGCTACGGAGCTCAGGGCTAAAAGCAGAGAGCGAAGGTTTCATCCTGGCTGCTCAAGATCAAAGCCTATTAACCCGGAACTACCAGGCCAATGTGATGAAAAATGGAGCAGACCCAAAATGCCGATTCTGTAATGACATGATTGAAACAGTGGACCACCTAATCTCTGGATGTAAAGTCTTAGCACCAGTGGAGTATAAATTAAGACATGACAGAGTTGGCCAATATCTACACTGGCTAATAAGCCGGCATTACAATATCAAAACTGCCGACAAGTGGTATAATCACCACCCTGAAGCTGTAACTGAAGGAGAAAATGTAACAATTCTGTGGGACTTTCCAGTACATACAGACCGAACCATCAAGGCCAATAAACCAGATATTGTTGTGAAAGACCAAAACAATAAAGTTTGCTTATTGATCGACATGAGCATCCCCTGTGATCATAATATCTCGGCCAAAGAGTTTGACAAGCTCAGAAAATATAAAGACCTGCTCATTGAAATTGAGAAAATGTGGCATCTCAAGGCAGTTACAATACCAGTGATCATAGGAGCACTAGGAATGATCAAGAAGGGAACCGAAAATTATATGAGAATGATCCCTAGCTTACCATCCCTGCAAGAAGTGCAAAAGATTGTCTTAACTGGTACATCACACGTATTGAGAAGAGCATTGTCGATGTGAGAACTGTTGCTGCTCATGTATTTTAATTTAACTTAAAAAAAAAAGAAAAAAGAAAAAAATGAACGAACTATTGAGTTTGGTTTAATGTATACTATGAGTTTCTTTGCCCTAGGAGTCGGGAAGACACTCAGCAAGAAATGGAAGCAAATTTGAAAGAAGAAAAAAAAAGTAATAATAATAATAATACTGACTACTATAATGCTAAGCATCGTCATTTAAATTTTAACAGCTACTTTGATTAAAAAATTTAAACAATAGTGAAAGAAATTATGTAATACTTACCATCTTTAACATGATTCCAGCTGACAGATTCTGTAAATAGAAGAGAGAGAGAGAGAGAGACAGAGAGAGAGAGAGAGAGAGAGAAGGTGAGAGTCAGACAGACAGACAGATTGGTTTCTAGGTTGAATATTATCTGCTTTCCAGTCTTATGTACAAGCTGTCAGAAAGACAAATATTCCATATTGTTTCTCTGCTGTTCTGCTCTGATACTAAGTCGTCGAAATTTTCCATTTGCTGTCATCGGTTTTTGATTACCTATCATCTGTGATCAGATTTATTCCTGCAATATGGTGTCTTGATAATAACAAATAAATTATAAGTCTTTATATTCGGATTTGTATACTTTCATAGAATAGAAAGCTTGCTTCGAGATTGTAAATGATATCAGGAAAATTAGCAAGTAGCATCAGTTTCTCAGAAGCAGCGCTAACCAAAATTTGATACAATATTTATATCAGAATCAATGCTTTTATCTATTTCCGTTTCAGTCACTGGACTGTGGCCATGCTGGGGCACCTCCATAAAGTGTTTACTCAAGCAAATCGATCCCAGTACTTACTATTTCTGTAATATAATAGTAATCCTTTCTACTATAGGCACAAGGCTTCGAATTTGGGAGAGGGGGATGGTTGATTACATCGACCCCAGTACACAACTGGTACTTAATTTATTGACCCCCGGAAGGATGAACGGCAAAATCTAGCTCAGTGGAATTTGAACTCAGAACATAAGGATAAATGAATCACTGCAAAGCATTTTGCCTGGTGTGCTAATGATTCTGCCAGCTTATTCTTTCAGTCTCTTTTTACAAAAGCATCAAGTGAGAGGGATCAAAAACAAACCAACACCGGTTGTCAAGTGGTCGTGGGGTACAAACCCAAATGCAAAGTCACACACATCATCATCATCATCATCATCATTTAACGTCCACTTTCCATGCTAGCATGGGTTGGACGATTTGACTGAGGTCTGGCGAACCAGACTCCAATCAGATCTGGCAAAGTTTCTACAACTGGATGCCCTTCCTAATGCCAACCACTCCAAGAGTGTAGTGGGTGCTTTTATGTGCTACCAGCACGAGAGCCAGTCTGATGGTACTGGCAACGGCCATGCTCAAATTGTGCTTTTATGTGCCACCTGCACAGGAGCCAGTCCAGCAGCACTGGCGACGACCTTGCTCGAATGGCTTTTTTTCACTTGCCACCAGCACAAGTGCTAGTAAGGCGACATGCTAACGATCATCATCGGCACGAAGGCCAGCTTGTTGCTCTGGCAACGATCTCACTCGTATGGTACTCAGATATATGTATATATATATATATATATATATATATATATATATATATTATATATATATACATATGATGAGCTTGTTTCAATTTCCATGTAAAAACTTCACTTACAGGGCTTTATTTGATCTGGAGGCTATAGTATATATATCGTACGTTTGGCCCAAGGTACCATGCAGTGGGACTGAACCTGGAACCATGTGGTTGGGAAGCAACCTTCTTCCCACACAGCCATACCTGTAAGAAAATACATAACCCTGATGTTTACCGACCATAGAAAATAACATTCTTGATTTCCATTCAATTTGATTTGAATTGGACAATTAAATGAAGACATTTAGAAAATAGATAAAGATTGCATATATTAATTAGATTTATAGACATTGTGAGGCTTTTGTTGTTAGGGTGGGGGTGGTAAGGAACGTTTTGGTACAGTCCTTTTGGCACCGTTTATTTGGCACCGCTGACCCACTGTTGACTTATTTGATGTGAGATGTTCTAGTGTTTCTATCATTTTCATCTGTGTGTGTGTGTGTTTATGTGTGTGACTATATTTCTTTTTATGCATCTGAGGAGAGGGGAATGAGTTTATGTGTGTTTATGTTCAATTAATAAACTGCAATCACACCTCTCTTTCTCTCTCTTCCCCTCTCGCTCCCCTTTTTTCTCTTCCCTCCTCTCTCTCTCTCTCTCTCTCTCTCTTTCTCTCTCTCTGTTTATGTGTGTGACCATATTTCTTTTTGTGTGTTTAAGGAGAGGGGTAAGTGTTTATGCCAATAAATTATAACGCCACTCTCTCTCTCTCTCCTTCTCTCCCCGCTCCCCCTCCCCATCATTCCCTTTTTCCCTCTCTCTTCTTCTCTCCTCCCATCTTTTTCTCTCTATTGATGTGTGACCATATTTACCTCAATGTGTCAGAGAAGAGGAAAACGAGTTTACGCCAATCATGTTTAATTAACAAACTATTATGTTTTCTTTTCTCTCTCTCTCTCTCTCTCTCTCTCTCTCTCTCTCTCTCTCTCTCTCTCTTCCTCTTTCTCTCCTTCTCTCCTTGTTTTTCTCCCCTTTTCTCCCTTTCCTCTTCTTCCTCTTTATCTGACTGAGCATTTTCTCTTTATGTATCTGAGGAGAGGAGAAATATTTATGCCAATCATGTTCACTTCGTAAATTATAATAGCTCTCTCTCTTACTCACTCTCTCTTTCTCTCTCTCTCACTCTCTCTTTCTCTCTCTCTCTCTCACTCTCCTCTCTCTCTTCCTCTTTATCTCCTTCTCTCCTTGTTTTTCTCCCCTTTTCTCCCTATCCTCTTCTTTCTCTTTGTCTATAAGTCTATCTATCAGTCTATCTATCTGTCTATCTGTCTGTCTATCTATCAGTCTATCTATCTGTCTGTCTGTCTATCTGTCTGTCTATCTATCTATCTGTCTATCTATCAGTCTATTTATCTATCTATTTATCTGTCTGTCTATCTATCTATCTATCTATCTATCTTCTATCTATCTATCTATCTATCTATCTATTTATCTATCTGTATGTCTATCTATCTGTATGTCTGTCTATCTATTTATCTGTCTGTCTGTCTATCTATCTATCTATCTCACTCTCAGTCTCTCTCTCGTTCTTTCTCTCGCTCCCTCCCTCTCTTTGCCTCTCTTCATCTCTCGCTCTCTCTCTTTCTGTTTAGGTGTGTGATCACATTTCTCTCTATGCAAATGAGAAGAAAATTGTTTATATCAATTAAGTCCAATTAACAAATTGTAATGTATCTCTCTGCCAATCTTTTTCTTTTTCCTTCTCTCTTTCCTCTCTCTCCTTTCTCTTACTCTCTCTCTCTCTCTCTCTCTCTCTCTCTCTCTGTTTATGTGTGAGAACATCTAGTTATTCTTCAATGTGTAAAGCCTCTCTTTCTGTCTCTCCCTATCTCTCAGTCACTCTGTATATGTGTGTGTGAGTGTGTGTATGAGTATGTGTGTGTGTGTGTGTGTGTATGGGTGCATATGTATGTTTGCCTCCAGTGCCAAAAAGTACCATCCTAAATGTCCAAACAGCCGGGTTAAATAATCAGTCCAAACCCAACTTCAAATTTTGGCACTGCTAAAGGTCTCCCACAATATCCTGAACTCACAGCATGGAGAGATAAGCTGGGAGAGGTGAATATCAAAAAAGGAATCTTCGAAGGAGACAACATGTCACCTCTCCTATTTGTTGTCTGCATACTGTCACTAACAAATGTTTCAAGAAGGACTAGCCGGGTCATAGTGCTAGTGCATGCATATACAGCTGCGTGCGTGCACACATACACGTTAGTACTGTCCATATCTCTGACCAATCACATACAGCTAGCAGGCATTCAATTGGCATATCAAGTTTCGGGCATTTTGATTGGGTTTTGGATAGAAAATTCACAAAAAAGTCATTTCTATTGATTTTTTAATGGCTTTGCGGTGTGACTGGGGAAATGTAAAGATGTGCACGACCACCCTTGGACGGTTTTGAATGACCATAGAAAGTCCAAGCCCTCTAACTGAAAAATTGTGGATTTGTATAAAGGACACACACACAGAAATTTTGCTGTTTATATATAGAGAGATGCGTGTGAAGTACATGCTAAGCAGGGTGAAAGTAAATAACTTGTGTTTTATGCAGGAGCTAAAGCTGTTCGCTGAGACTGAGAAAGAAATTGAGAGTTTGACAGCAACTATGGAAATGATTAGCAAAAATAGTGGCATGGAATTTGGGATTGAGAAATGTGGGGTAATGATTCTGAAAAGGGGGAAAATCAGTTAAGGCCATGGGGTCAAACTGGAAAGGGGTGAAACTATAAAGGAAGTCGGAGAAGAAGGATATAAGTACCTGGGTATCGTTGAAAGAGATAAGATGAATGAACACAAGATGTAAGAAATGTAGGGGAAGGAGTATTTGAGGAGAACTCGGCTTGTGTTCCGATCAAAGCTAAAGGGCCGCTATAAGATTAGAATAATAAACACATGGGCGATTGCTTTGATGAGATGTGGGGCAGGAGTAATATCTTGGAAGAAGCATGAATTACAAGACATAGACCAGAGAACACATAAATTAATGACAATGAACAAGGAACTACACCCCAAGAGTGATGTGTCGAGATGGTATGTAAAGACGAAAGAAGGAGGACGGGGATTGGTGGGTTGTGAAGGTTGTGTAATGGAAGAGGAGAATAGCCTGGCTTGGTATGTCAAGGCGAGTAAAGAAGAAATGATTGAAGCAGTGAAAATGCAGGGAACCTTAAAAGAGAACGAAGCCGTAGATCCAACATGATTTAAGAAAGACCAGAGAGAGCAGATGAAGAAAAATTGGCAGGACAAGAAAATGCACAGTCAGTTCTTGAAGAATAAAGATGAGATTGATTGGAATAGAACCTGGCAATGACTGCAGAAAGGAGACTTAAAAGGGCCCGCTGAGGCATTAGTGTGCAGCGCTCAAGAAGAAGCTCTCAGAACAAACCACTCCAAATATCGCATTGATAAAAGCACTGACTCGCCACAGTGTAGGATGTGCTCTGAGAGGAGAGAAAGTATAAGCCATATTGTTAATAAGTGCTGAAATCTTGCATAATGTGAATACAAAAGGAGATGCAACAGTGTGGCCAGATATATCCACTAGCTGTTGTGCGGTAAAGCAAACCTAGAGAGAGCCTAACAATAGTATGAACACAAGCCAGAGGGAGTAATGGAAAACGAACATTACAAAATACTCTGGAATTTTAACATACAGTGCGACCAAGTCATACAGGTGAGACGGCCAGATATTGTGATCATCCATAAAGATGAAAAAGAAGCAAAGATGTTGCAATACTAAGCGATTCGAGGGTAAAATGTGAGGAAACAGAAAAGATTGAGAAATACCAGCCACTGTGGGACGAGATAGGAAAGCTATGGGGCATGAGGAAAGTAATGGTGATACCGGTGGTAACTGGAGCACTAAGACCAGTTTTCAAGGGCTTTGAAAAACATATATAAAGAATATTGGAGCTGCTGTCAGGCTCGAGGTGATCCAGAAGATGGCATTGTTGGGTACAGCTCACATTCTAAGGAGAGTATTGTTTCTTTGAATCACAGGAGAAGGAAATACTTGAAACCTTTGGTGATTTGTTATTGCTTACTTTCAAGTAAAGAATAACCGGTAATTAAGAACTATCCAAGAGTCTTTCAGAATAACAACATCACTCTTGGGGTGTAGTTCCTTCTTCATTGTCATTAATTTTTCTTTTCCCCTGTTATAAAATTGAAACTGAAACGTGTGGATGCTGGTTGCTCTCGTTCATACTTTAACCCTTTTGATACCAACCCAGCTGAAACCACTTCTGGCTCTGAGTTCAAATGTCTTGTTTTCATAAGTTTTGAATTAAAATCTTCCACCAAACCTAAGTCACAATTTATGTTCCTAACACTAGCTGAATGATAACTTAGTTATTTTACTAAAGTATTTGTTATATTTAAAGTAACTGAAAGAAACAATGAACATCTCAAAATAAATACAGTAATGAAAGGGTTAAATGTAAATTTCCATAATTGTAAATTTTTATCTCTTCTTATTTTGAACTCAACAAAGACAGGCTTACTGTCGAAGTATCTATTACAATCAAATCGCTCTCTTTGTGTTGACTAATAATAATAGTAGTAATAATAATAATAGGTGCATTAGGTATGATTAAAAAACATTCAGACAAATACATAACCAAAACATCAAGGACTATAGCATTCAGAATAACTATAACACAGAAAATTGCACTATTTGGCACCGCACACATCCTACGTAAAGCACTTTCAGAACAGTGAAAATTAGAGCATCACAACAAACCACAGAATAGACCTGAGGCACACAGAGTGGCACTCGGTAGTGCAATGATAAAGCACGTGATAAAAATAAGACAGTTGAATAATAAAAATAATAATAATAGTAATAATAATAATAATAATAATAGTAATAATAATAAGACTACTGAATAATAATAACAATAATAATAATAATAATAACAATAACAATAATAATAATAATAATAATAACAATAGTAATAATAATAATAATAATAATAATAATAATAATAATAATAATAATAACAATAGTAATAATAATAATAATAATAATAACAATAGTAATAATAATAATAATAATAATAACAATAGTAATAATAATAATAATAATAACAATAGTAATAATAATAATAATAATAATAATAAAAGATGGGCTACAGCAAATATTCTGCACAATACCACAGATTTGCTTGTCAGTTGTTTGACCTTAACCAGTTGAGCATGTCCCTTAGTGGCTGACGATATGTGCATTTCTGATCATGAGCAGAAGTAGTGGGTGAGCATCATAGCCGTGTGTTGAGAGGGATTCTTTGGGGTTTGAATAATTCATCTCTGGAAACATGGGTGTTTCGTTCAACATCCTAAAGCAACCCTTATTCAGGGACCTTTTGAGCAGGATGGGTTACTCGACCTGAAGAAAATTCTAACTGGGCTCCACCTGCAAGGTCATGCGCTGTTTATCTTGATATGAGATCACCATGTTGCGTACATATGGTTGTGATGTTTGTGCCTAGTGTACCCTTATCAGACGGGTAGTCATGATGGGTATACTGGGCTTTGTATATTTTACCCCAGTGTCACTTTGATGGCATGCATTGCTCTCTCACTCAATAATAATAATAATAATAATAACAATAATAATAATAATAATAATAATAAAGATAATAGTAATAATAATAATAATAATAATAATAACAATAGTAATAATAATAATAATAATAATAATAATAATAATAATAATAATAATAATTGTGTACAGTGCTCAGGTGCACTACAACTCATCTAAAGTGTATATATAATCAGGTGTAGTTTCGGCGGATTTCGGAAAGTATGAGGGCCTTAAAGGATGCAGTGTCATGGCAGTCAACAACTGACGCAGGCAGTTTATTCCATGCTAATGATAATAGTAATAATAATAATAATAATAATAATAATAATAATAATAACAGAAACACCAGGACTTACAAATATATATAACATAGAGAAAATTGCACTATTTGGCACTGCACACATCCTACGCAAAACACTTTCAGAACAGTGAAAATTAGAGCACCACAACGAACCACAGCACACACCCAAGGCACACAGAGCTGTGCTCGGTAGTGCAGTGATAAAGCACGTGATAAAAATAAGACTACTGACTAATAATAATAATAATAACAATTATAATAATTAACAGTTTGGAAATGTGTGAGAGTGAGAGCATTTATAGGCGAAGTTATCTGATTTAGAATGTCTTAAGTTGATGGAATATTGGTGAATACGTGACAAGAAACAGGAAAACAACAACTGTTCACTAATTTCTTCAACGGCCATAAAATATACGGAAGAGTTTGGCTACGAGCCATAGATTGTGTGTAGATGTGTGTGTGTGTATGAGTATGTGTACGTGTGTGTGTGTGGGTGTGTGTATGTGAGTGTGTGGCTGTGAGTTTGTCAGTGTGTGCATGTGTGTATACACGTGGATGCGTGTAAGTGCATGTAGGTATTTATATGTGTGTGTATGTATGCATGTATATGTGTGTGTGGGGCGGTTGGACGTTTGTGCATGTATGTGCGTATGGATTTTGTGTATATGTATATGAGTATAAATATATATATATATATATATATATATATATGTGAATTCATGGATGTGTGTGTTTATAAGCACAGATATACATGGACACACAGACACACAGATGTATATATATATATGCACATAAGTAAGTACACATGCATTTTCATGTCAGTTAATATGTGTGTGTATGTATGTATATGAAATTATATATATATATATATATATATATATATATATATATACAAAACATATATCTGTGTGTGTGTGTGTGAATGTAGACATAGAAGAAGATTTATAAAACTAGAGACACAAACTAGAAATCAACCATTTTACTGATAAACTCCTGTCAGAGTAATTAATGCGTTTAACAGAAATTATGGGGTATATAAATCAGGCCAAAACATCCTGCTGAGAATGTAAACATATGTACGAATCAATACAAGTGTATACATGCATCAAATACATACTTGCAACCATTCATATATATATATATATATATACATACATATATAGGGTGGCAAGCTGGCGGAAACGTTAGCACGCTGGGCGAAATGCTTAGTGGTATTTCGTCTGTCGTTATGTCCTGAGTTCAAATTGCGCCGAGGTCAACTTTGCCTTTCATCCTTTCAGGGTCAATAAATAAAGTACCAGTTTTGCACTGGGGTCGATGTAATCGACTTAATCCCCTTATCTGTCTTTGTTTGTCGCCTCTATGTTTAGCCCCTTGTGGTCAGTAAAGAAATATATATATATGATTGCGGTTTCGATTCCCAGACCAGGCGTTGTGAGTGTTCATTGAGTGAAAACACCTAAAGGTCCACGAGGCTCCAGCAGGGGATGACGGCGATCCCTGCTGTACTCTTTCACCACAACTTTCTCTCACTCTTTCTTCTGTTGGCCTGCTCGCTTAGCCAGTGGGGTGGCGTCATTTGAAGGCTAAAAAAACAATGCAAAGCACATTGTGACCAGCGATGTGTAGCAACATCTAATAGCCTGGTCGGTCACGTGATCACGTGATATATATATATATATATATATATATATATATATGTGTGTGTGTGTGTGTGTATGTACATTAGCACATCTTTAATGATCAGTAACAATTGTTTCTCTACCAACTCAACTTGCAAAATTTACTAAAATTTTCCCCTCTGAATTCTTCATAAACTGGTGTCACAAGCAGAGTTGATGTAAAAACAATTGTAACGAATCGTCAAAGATGTCTTAAAGGATTTCCTTTGTCTTATTCTTTGGATTAGGTTTTACTCTTTGCTAAACCCACACAACAGTTTTACCATCGTGAAAACCAATATTTTCTACACATGAGGAATTTTGGTTTTAGTCTGGAATCCAACAGTGATGATAGCCCACATTTCAAGTTAAATGCCTCTCAAGAATACCCTATCTTTATACCCTACTAGTACCTTATGTATATGTGTATATATGTATGTATATAAATGTGTGTGTGCACATATATATATATATATATTATATGTAGAAAAATACAAACTGGGACAAGAACGTAAAACATTTAGAAGACGATACAAAAAACACGGACGGGACATTCGAAGCCTCTAATCTTCAGTCAAGAACCGGATCATCCTCGCAATTTCGGCTGATTAATCTTGAGATCGCTCCGATCCGGCCAGCCCCAAGGAAAAATTAAGCTACGAGCATTAGATTTCTTGGAAAAAGGATCGAATGTATACGAAACAAGGACAGAAAAACAGACGATGCCACGCGAATATAAATACAAAAAACAATAATAGTAATAACAGGACATATATATACATATAAATATATATACACAGCCACAAACACACACACACACATATCTATATGATGGGCTTCTTTCAGTTTCTATCAACCAAATCCACTCACTTATGGCAGCCCAAGGCTATTGTAGCTGACACTTGACCAAGGTCTCATGCAGTGGAACTGAACCTCAAATCATGCTAAAAGTCAAATGCTGCCTGAAGGATTTGAACCCATATCTCCAGTAGACATGACAGGCAATCTACTATTCGACCAAAGCAATCCCTTAAGAAGAAATATATTAAGCATAATATAGGTGCAGGTATGGCTGCGTGGTAAGAAACTTGCTTTCCAGCCACATGGTTCCAGTTTCAGTCCCAATGTATGGCACCTTGGGCAAGTATCTTCTACGATGGCCTTGTCCCGACTAAAGCCTTGTGAATGGATTTGCTAGACGGAAACTGAAAGAAGCCCGTTGTACAAGTGTGCATGTGTGTGTGTGCGTGTGTGTATCTATGTGTGTCTATCTTTGTGTCTGTGTTTGTTGCACCACCATTGCTTGACAACCGATGTTGGTTTGTTTACATCCCCATAACTTAGCAGTTCAGCAAAAGAGACCAATAGAATAAGTATTAGGTTTTAAAAAATAAGTCCTGGGATCAATTTCTTCACCTAAAATTCTTCGAGGTGATACTCCAGCATGGTCGTAGTCAAATGACTGAAATATGTAAAAGAATAAAAGAAACATGATTGCGTTTGCTATGAAACTCTAAAACTTCCAAAATATACTCTCTCTTTTACTCTTTTACTCTTTTACTTGTTTCAGTCATTTGACTGTGACCATGCTGGAGCACCGCCTTTAGTCGAGCAAATCGACCCCAGGACTTATTCTTTGTAAGCCCAGCACTTATTCTATCGGTCTCTTTTGCCAAACCGCTAAGTGACGGGGACGTAAACACACCAGCATCGGTTGTCAAGCAATGCTAGGGGGACAAACACAGACACACAAACATACACACATACACATATATATATATATACATATATACGACAGGCTTCTTTCAGTTTCTGTCTACCAAATCCACTCACAAGGCATTGGTCGGCCCGGGGCTATAGCAGAAGACACTTGCCCAAGATGCCACGCAGTGGGACTGAACCCGGAACCATGTGGTTGTTTAGCAAGCTACTTACCACACAGCCAATATATTCTTGGAAATTCTTTATTTCAGATTCTTGCCAAAAGTGCTGCAATTCTTTAAAATGACAGCTGAATGTTATTTGGATAAATATTCAGAAGCGATTTCTAGCAAATTAAACCAGCAAAATCAAAGCAACCAATATTGAAGAATATCAAATATTGCACATTTTTCAAAAATGTTTTTTTTTTAAAACTGGGAAATAATAAAATAGAAGAAGCATAATTCCAATTCTTTATGAAACTATAACTTTCAGAATATATTGTTTTGCATATTTATTTTTAATGCATTCAGCTAGATTCGAATGTAAATATGCGATTCCCTGTTGTGTTTGTCACAGCAGTACAGCTTCTCTTTCACAACAACTTTACATTCATAACACGTTCAGTTCATTAGTACAAGGGATCCTGAGACAGACGGTGTTTCAATATCATTGTGTCTTGTCATTCAGGAGTATCCAGGCCAATGAACCCAACAAGCGCTAATGGCTTGTTTGTAATTTTAGTGGACAAATTGTTCACTGTTCCATGCCATTATATTTCATTCTTTACATTAGGAAATCCTGAAGAAGGTAAGAAGCCATTTAGTGTAAGGGACTATGAAGGAGGAGAATTTAAGGCAAAAGGGATTAATGTTCTTTAGATTTGAAAGGGTTCAGCTCATAAGAAGGGAAGACAACGAAATGGAAGGGAGTTCCAAAGTCTAGCAGTTCAAGGGGAAAAGGCAACAACCATAGAAAGATTTATTTGTAGAAGCAGAAGAACATTTGGATGAAGATGCTCTGACGAGATGGCACAAAGTTATCTGGAACTATGAATGAAGGTTTATCAGAGTGAAAAGAAGGAAGGACGATTGCAATGAGATGGAAAAGAGTTTTCAAACTCTGAGAGTTCAAGAAAAAAACTACAACAATAGAAAGACTTCGTTATTCATGGAATCACAACAGCATTTGGATGAAGATGCTATAACTTTCAAATCTAGTAAGATGAGACAAAGGGATTTGAAACTAAAGGATAAGGTTTATCAGAGCAAAAAAGAGAAGAAAAATGATGAGATGAAAGAGAGTTCTAAAGTTTGGCCATTTCAAGAAAAAAGCTACAACTAGAGAAAGACTTCGTTATTCATGGAATCACAACAGCATTTGGATGAAGATGCTGTGACTTTCAAGTCTAGTAAGATGAGACAAAGTGATTTGAAACTAAAGGATAAGGTTTAACAGGGTAGTTCCTGTGATAGGGAAGATGGCAAAGTCTAAGACTAGTTATATCACGTCTATAGAAAGAATTCCTTATCTGTGGAAGTTATATACACACACACGATTGGCTTTTCTCAGTTTCCATCTACCAAATCCACCCACAAGCCTTTGTTTGATCCAAGACTATAGTAGAAGATGCTTGTCTAAAGTGCCATACAGTGGGACTGAACCTGCAAAACATGGTTGGGGAGCAAGCTTCTTACCACACATTTTATGAACCCATTGTCAATGTAAAAGGGGAAAAGCTGTTCTCCTGTGACAAACACTAAAGTTATTAGCATTTCTGCATCATTCATTTCTGTCAGAATCTATTAAAAATAAACAGGCAAAAAAATGATCATTCCAGGTTTCATTGGACACAATGCAAATAATAAATTTATTATTCCAAAACATATATCCTCATCATCATCATCATCATCATCTTTTCTTCTTCTTCTCTTTCTTCTTCTTCTTCTGCTTCTTCTTCTGCTTCTTCTCTTTCTTCATCTTCCTCTTTCTTCTCCTCCTTCTCCTTCTCCGTCATCTTCTCCTTATTTATCTTCCTCCTCTTAATCCCTCCCTCCCCTTCCCTCCTCCTCCTCCTTCTTTCTCCTCCACTTCCTCCTCTTCCTTCTTCTTCCTCTTCTCTCCTCCTCCATCTTCTCTTTCTTCTCCTCCTTCCTCTTCCTCCTCTTCATTTTTCTTCCTCTTCCCTCCTCCTCCATCTTCTCTTTCTTCTCTCCTTCCTCTTCCTCGTCCTTCTCCTTCATCTTCTGGTTCTTCCTCTTTTTCTTCTTCAAAATTCTTCATTTCAACCTTTACTTTAAATGCTGCTCTTTTTTTAAAAAAGACAGCTCTTTTTCACCCTCACCAATCCCTGGTCCACTTTACTATAATGCACCTTCCTAAAACTTAGGAGAACAGCCCCTGCCTCCTCCATATCACATCTTTACTATCATTTTCTCTCCCTCCCTCCCTCCCACCTCTCTCCTTCCCTCTCTCTCTCTCTTCTTTCATCTGATGTAACCCTGTTTCTCTTCTACTACAAAACACATTTTCTGTCCCTCAATACTACTCTTTGTCTTGCATGTTACTTGGGAACCTCACTAATGTTGGTGCCACATAAACTACAGCTAGTGCAATCTGTAAAGTGGTTGGTGTTAGAAATGGCAGCCAGCCGTAGAAACCGTACCAAAGCAGGCAGCAGAGCGTGGCACAGTTTTCTCCCTCTTGTCAAACCATCCAACCTATGCCAGCACAGAAAAACAGACGCTACACCACCACCACTATGACAACGCCACTGCCACCACCACCACTGACAACAAGTTTCATTCTTTTGATACCAACATGCCTAAAACTGCATTTAGTTCTACGATACAAACTTTATACTTTAAAGAGATTTCATTTAAAATGACCCATCAAAACTTCATGTCAATTTATGTTCCAAACACCACTTTTACCCTTTAGCATTCAGATTCCTAAGTCAAATGTAATGTTTATTTATTCACATTGTTTTGAATTAATCATGCATTATCGCATAGCTTTGAGATTTCAATATACCATAAATCCTCAAGTATAGTCCGCCCTTGAGTATAATACGCTGGGGATTTTTAGGGGGGTGAACCTCTGAAAAGCCTAAACCTTGTGTATAATACGCACCCCATCTCCAACTTGAGTCATGCATAATTAAGCCAGCAGCACCTAGTCGAACAAACACTTCCGCACATGCGTAATACAATAATGGTGATGTTCTTAACTGTTATATGGGAATGTAAATATGTTTGCAAATTGTTTTTGTTACATGTTATTCTGTGTTCTGAATACTTTTATTTTAATAAATGTTGCTTATTGCAAGTTATGGATGATTATTTTATGACTTCATTGCTTTCAGGCTTAGCTTAAGGTATTTTCGCACCTGACATCACAAAATGCAACTGAATAAACATTGCCTGACGGCAAAATAGAGACTCGGACATTGCTTAGAAAATACTTTAAATTTTTAACCTCGTACATAGTACGCACAAGGGATTTTGACCTTTAAATTTTGGGGAAAAAATGCGGATTATACTCGAGGGTTTACGGTATACCTTTTCCTTAAAGGTAATTGTGAGAGGCTGGATCTGACAAGTTTAATCAGGTAGAATGCTTACACCTGTTAGTTTCATCAGGTAGAATATTTACACCTGTTATGGCTGATTTAACTCTTTAACATTTAGATTTCTCAGTCAAAAGTAATGTTTATTTATTCACATTGTTTTGAATGAATCATGCATTTCCTTGTAGCTTCGACATTTCAATGATGGGATTGTATATTCTTAGAATGACATTGTAGGGTAAGTGAGAGAGGCTGGATCTGGCCAGTTGAAACATAAAACAAGTTGAATGTTTGGTCTGGATTTGGTTAGTTCAATTACTAAAGGGTTAATAAAGACCTAT
>NW_021833598.1:25000-30000 GCF_006345805.1 Octopus sinensis | reverse complement strand
GTACATCTTATTTAATTTGATCTGAAATATCTATTTCTGATGTCAGTAAAGTTTTACATAAGCTACTTCTGGCACAGGCATTGCTGTGTGGTTAAGAAATTTGTTCCACAATCATGTGGTTTTAGGTTCAATCCTACTGTAAAGCACCTTGGGCAAATGACTTCACCTATATCCCTAGACAGATTAAAGACTTGAGAGTGAATTTGGCTGATGGAAACTGAAAGAAACTCTTCATATCATAAGTGGTTAATATATGAAGGGGTGCTAAAAAGTTCCTCCCGGTTTTAGATAAAAGAAAATACAGGGGGATTAGTTAATTATGATTTTATTCAACACCCCCCCCCCCAAGTTCACACACTTATTGCAATGGTCCTTCAGTTTTTCTAAACCCTGTTAAAGAACTCTGAAGTTTGGTCCTCCAACCAGGCTTTTCACAATATCCTTAAAGCCAGGGGTTTTTCAGCTTCCGCTTCTACATACAGGGGTTTTTGGGTTAAATTTGATGATATTTTAGGTCTCCTTGCTTTTCAAGAACAGCTTGATGCATTGGTGAACAGTCAATGGTGTTAGAGAAGATAAGGATTAAAGTTATAGTTGAGAAAAAGTTAGCTGAGATGGAGGATTGAAAACCATCTGAATATTGGCTTCAAATTTTGGCACAAGGCCAGCAAGATCAGGGGTGGCATTAAGTCAATTACATCAACCCCAGTGTTCAACTGGTACTCATTTTATGGACCCCAAAAGCATGAAAGGAAAAGTTGTCCTCAGCAGAATTTGAACTCAGAACGTAAAGATGAATGAAATACCACCAAGCTTTTTGTCTGGCATGCTTATGATTCTACCATCTCCCTACCTCAGGTCATATGCACATTGGAAAAAAGAGTTACTGATGTCATGATCTTTCGTGGTTGCTGCTCAATGCTTTCTGAACACTAAAGGATGTAAGACGCAACATGGACAGATGCAATGCTGACTACGATGCCCATGGCCTGCAGGAAGAGACACAGTAGGTGTTCTGGCTGCATCTGCATGCCAGAGTCAATCCCCACAGCTTTGTACGATGCCTTAAGTTCAATCCTGAACTTAGGCAGGGTTGCTGCTGGAAGGCTGTATCTATGGCAGTGGATCTGGTTCCTTGCCATATCTCCAAAAAGAGCCAGAAGTGGTTGTCAGAGAATTCCTGGGACTTTACCAGTCCCAATTTCTGGCCCCCTAATTTCTTCACTTGTTATCCCATGGATTACTATGAGTGGGGTGTGGTTGAGAAAGATACCAGTCACCATGCCTGCAACAATGGAACTGGACCATCATTATCATCATCATTATCATCTTACATCCGTTTTTCAATGCTGGCATGGGTTAGATAGTTTGTTAGGAACTGGCCAACCAGAAGTCTGTGCCAGGCTTCACTGTCTGTTTTGGCAGGGTTTTTATGGCTAGTTGCTTTTCCTAAGACCAACCACCTTACTGAGTGTTTTCTTCATAGCACCAGCACCAGCAAAGTCTATTTTGGCTTGGATTTTATGACTGGATAGTCTTCCTAATGCCAACCACTTTGCAGTAGGGTTTGGGTGCCTTTTACATAGCACCAGCACTGGTGAGGTCACCAAGTAACAAGACAAAAATCGATTGAGAGGGATGGTGGTGGGGTGTCATTGGAGGAGGTGGCATTGTTCCTGGTCATTAGAGTGTATCATTGATTTAAAAATCTTATAATACATTACCATTTACAAGAGAGAAACAGCAACTGGTAACCAGAAGATGCATAAGAATAATATTAGAAGAAAAAATAGTTATTGGAATTTTACTAAAATTTACTCCAATTTAGGTTAAGTTGTAATTACTTTATCCTTGTTATTAATTACTGTGACAAATAATTTCAATTTAACAAGCCAGGAGAGAAACCTTCTATGTGCTCCTTTCAGGTGCAAGACATGTGAATCCAAATTTCCTTCAGATGAGAGTTTGTGATGTAAAAATAATAGACTGACACATTGTACGTTGTTTTCTTAGATACACTTAAGCTAGCCATAATAATCTAGCTTCAGTTCTTGAATTTAGACATGTAGCAGAATTCAAGGAAATTTCCCAGATGAGCCATCTTCCCATCTTATTATGTAAACAATGTAGATAATTCCTCATCTCTTAAATATAGAACTGTACCTGTATTTTATTTAATTATTTAACCCTTTAGCATCCAGGTAACTGTCAAATGTGGTCCTTATTTATTCAAATTGTATTGAATTAGTCATGAGTTTTCTCATAGCTTTGAGATTTCGATGATGGGATTGTTTACTTTTGTAATGACATTAGAAGGGGATGTGATCGGCCAGATCCTGTTGGTATCAACATAAAACAGGTAAAATGTTCAGGCCAGATGTGGCCAGTTGAAACGCTAGGAGGTTAAGTAAATTTGGTGTTTGTTTCATTTAATGTGCGTTGACCAAAGTGACCACTCTTGCTTTGGAAAAAATTAGTAACCTGGAAACGTTTTGGAACTATCGTCATTGTCATTATCACCATCATCATCATCATCATCATCACCATCATCATTATCATCATTATCACCATCATCGTCATCATCAACATCATCATCATTGTCATCAGCATCATCATCATCATCATCGTCATCATCATCATCATCATCATCATCATCTTCAACATCATCATTATCATCATCGTCATTGTCCTCATTGTCATCATTACCCTCACCATCAACATCATCATGATCATCATCATCATCACCATCATCATCATCATCATCACAATCATCATCACCATCATCATCATCATCATCATCATCATCATCATTACCCTCACCATCATTATCATCATCATCATCATCATCATCATTGTCGTTGTCTTCAGAATTATTGTCATTGTCATCGTCATCGTCATCATCATCAGCAGCAGCAGCATTTAACGTCCATTTTCCATGCTGACATGGGCTAACAGTTCGACAGGCTCCATTGTCTGTTTAAGCATGGTTTCTATGGCTTGAGTCCCTTCCTAATATCAACCACTTCACAGAATGTGCTGGGTCCTTTTTACATTCCACCAGCATAAGTACATTTTACATAGCACCAGTACCTGCATGACAAAGACCTCTCAGCTGGGAAAGGGTGTGCATACATGACCATGAAGGACATGCCTGTATGTATGGATGGTCACGACTTTACCAAGCTTGATGTCCCTTCTCAAGTACAGCAAATTGCCACAAGTCTCAGTCCTTTGTCATCTCTTCAGTGAGGCCCAGCCTTTGAAAATCCTTTCTCACCATTTCATTCCACCCCTTCTTCTGTCTACTCTTTCCACAGGTTCCCTCCACAATTAGAGATCAGCACTTCAGGAGTCCAGAAGCTGGCTACCCACATGGTTCTTGGTCTCAAGCATTTGTCTTATGAAGAAAGGCTGAAGACGCTTGACCTTTATTCTCTAGAAAAACGACGATGTCGTGGTGATTTCATTCTCGCTCACAACATCATAAGCGGAAAGTGTAACCTCTCGAAAGAGCTGTTTTTCACTCCTGCTCCAGAGCGTCGGCTGCAGGGTCACTCCGAAAAGCTCTATCTGCGACGATTTCATCTCAGTCGAAGGAGAGGAGCTTTCTCCGTCCAGGTTGCGGATCCATGGAATAAGCTGCCAGACGAGATAGTGAAGATGCCAATGACCGCTCGGTTCAAAGTCTCTCTTGACCAGAAATGGCCTGAACTCTTTGCATGAACACCTGTACGTAACTGCATGTCCCCCTACATGGCCTTGCTTTTTGATTTTTGAGCCAAAAAATTAACTAACTAACTAACTATACACATCACATGACCACACCAACACAGCCTTCTCCCTTGCACACAATATCTGGTGCCTCTTATACCCAGTTTTCCTCTTAAATCATTGACAGACAGTCATATATATTTCTTCACTACCCACAAGGGGCTAAACACAGAGGGGACAAACAAGGACAGACAAACGGATTAAGTTGATTACATCGACCCCAGTGCGTAACTGGTACTTATTTAATCGACCCCGAAAGGATGAAAGGCAAAGTCGACCTCGGCGGAATTTGAACTCAGAACGTAACAGCAGATGAAATACCTATTTCTTTACTACCCACAAGGGGCTAAACATAGAGGGGACAAACAAGGACAGACAAACGGATTAAGTTGATTACATCGACCCCAGTGCGTAACTGGTACTTATTTAATCGACCCCGAAAGGATGAAAGGCAAAGTCGACCTCGGCGGAATTTGAACTCAGAACGTAACAGCAGACGAAATACCTATTTCTTTACTACCCACAAGGGGCTAAACATAGAGGGGACAAACAAGGGAAGACAAACGGATTAAGTCGATTATATCGACCCCAGTGTGTAACTAGTACTTAATTTATCGACCCCGAATGGATGAAAAGCAAAGTAGACATCGGCGGAATTTGAACTCAGAACGTAACAGCAGACGAAATACCTATTTCTTTACTACCCACAAGGGGCTAAACATAGAGGGGACAAACAAGGGAAGACAAACGGATTAAGTCGATTATATCGACCCCAGTGTGTAACTAGTACTTAATTTATCGATCCCGAATGGATGAAAAGCAAAGTAGACATCGGCGGAATTTGAACTCAGAACATAACGGCAGACGAAATACCTATTTCTTTACTACCCACAAGGGGCTAAACATAGAGGGGACAAACAAGGGAAGACAAACGGATTAAGTCGATTATATCGACCCCAGTGTGTAACTAGTACTTAATTTATCGACCCCGAAAGGATGAAAAGCAAAGTAGACATCGGCGGAATTTGAACTCAGAACATAACGGCAGACGAAATACGGCTACGCATTTCGCCTGGTGTGCTAACGTTTCTGCCAGTTCACCGCCTTGCAAACGTTTCTGCCAGTTCGCCGACAGACAGTCATATATGCTCGCTGACGTTACCCATCCAGCAGAACACACTGCTGCCTTTGTTTCTTTTAAGCCTTTACAAGACAGAAAATGAATATCG
>NW_021833598.1:7500-15000 GCF_006345805.1 Octopus sinensis | reverse complement strand
TGCATATACACATAAATATGCACCCAGATACATGTATACACATATTCACACTAATATACATACTCCTACAAAAATGCAAATGCACACAGATGATTATGTAGATATATATATGTACATATATATACACACACACACATACACATATTTGCATATACGCACATACATACATACATATAAATATACATGTATATATATACATATATACATATACATGTATGGATCTAGATTGCAAAATCATATGTCAAATACAAGTTATTCGAATATGGTTCCTCAACTTCAGGTGTATTAAGAGCTGTGGGCGCCATGTATACATCAAATTATGTATGGCCATTATTGTAATATGTGAGTGTGTGTTTAGCTTCATGTAGGCATCTGGGTAATTGTTCAATGAATTTATTTATAATGCGCTCCTTTGTTAACATTATCGAGACTGACTCCTCGGAGCATAACTGGCATTTCCGGGATATAGTGTAGTAGGGACTCACATTTCTAAGTATGGACCATCTAAAGGTGTATTTTGTCTTCACTTCCTTAAGCCTCCAAATAAAATCAGCCAGTGATGTTACATATCGTTTAAGGATATTTTGAAAACTGGTGATATGGTTGCAGTATCAATTTTTGAAAAAATCAGTTGCTGCACCGATATATATGTAGGGACCTCCTCTAGTGTTTATAGTGCATTTGTATACCATGCTCTTAGTAATACATTGGTTATCCAGAAGACAACTGGATCTATCTCTGCATGAGCATAACTATTTGATTTCATTGGTTTGTGTACATTGAGCACTGGAAGGAATGGTTCAGTTCGGTATGTTGGTTGTCAATATTATTGTTTTATAATCACTATTGTAGGTTTTCTCAGTTTATTATTTGAATTGTTGCTGGTGCTATTTTTTGGATGGCTGTCATGGATATTGTAATTATTACTCTGTTGGTTTGATAGTATAATTCGATTTATAAACGTTGTCTTTAGGTTGGTCATATGAGTTATGGTCGATGTCGAGAGGTCATTTTGAGTGCTGACTAATCTTCACCTTAGTTTACTTTCTCTCTCTTTCTTTCTCTTTCTCTTTTACTTGTTTCAGTCATCTGACTGCGGCCATGCTGGAGTACCGCTTTTAATCAAGCAACTCAATCCCGGGACTTATTCTTTTGTAAGCCCAGTACTTATTCTTTTGGTCTCTTTTGCCGAACCGCTAAGTAACGGGGACTTAAACAAACCAGCATCGGTTGTCAAGCAATGCTAGGGGGACAAACACACACAGGCATATATATATATATATACATATATACAATTGGCTTCTTTTCAGTTTCTGTCTACCAAATCCACTCACAAGGCTTTGGTCGGCCCGAGGCTATAGTAGAAGACACCTGCCCAAGGTGCCACGCAGTGGGACTGAACCCGGAATCATGTGGTTGGTAAACAAGCTACCTACCACACAGCCACTCCTGCGCCTATTATTTTTATTATTATTGAGTGAGAGAGCAGTTCATGCCATCAAAGTGACACTGGGGTAAAATATACGAAGCCCAATATACCCATCATGACTACCCGTCTGATAAAGGTACACCAGGCACATGCATCACAACCATATGTGCGCGACATGGTGATCTCATATCAAGATAAACTGCACATGACCTTGCAGGTGGGGCCCAGTTAGAATTTTCTTCAGGTTGAGTAGCCCATCCTGCTCAAACGGTCCCTGAATAAGGGTTGTTTAAGGATGTTGAAAGAACCACCCATGTTTCCAGAGGTGAACTATTCAAACCCCAAAGAATCCCTCTCAACACATGGCTATGATGCTCCCCCACTACTTCTGCTCGTGATCAGAGATGCACATATCGTCAGCCACTAAGGGACATGCTCAACTGGTTAAGGTCAAACAACTGACAAGCAAATCTGTGGTATTGAGCAGAATATTTGCTGTAGCCCATCTTTTATACCAAGACAAAACAATGTACATGATAACACTTCCAATCAGTTAAGATCAGAAGCCATGAGAGCCACTGCCTGGTACTGCATCAGGGCATTTATTATTATTATTATTATTATTATTATTATTATTATTATTAAGGCAGCAAGATGGTAGAATTGTTAGCATGCTGGGCAAAAATATTTAGTGATATTTCACCTATCCTTATGTTCTTAGTTCAATTAGGTTGAATTTGCCTTTCATCCTTGCAGGGTCAATGAAATAAGGACCAGCTGACAGCAAAGGAGAATGGGCACACTCCTGCGCCTATGGTGCTCAAACTTTGATGAATTTGCATAGGATAGTTTTATAGTGTGACGGTTGAATATTTTGCTGTGCACTCCATTTTTAGGCAAGTAGCGATCAAGTGTGGTGAAAAATTGTTTTGCATATTAGACGAGATGTTGGAACTCCAGATTGAGTTATACCAAAGGACGTCATGGTTTTTATATTTTCAATTAGGTCTGATTGTCTGGGTGCTTGGAGTGACAACTGGATTTTGTGGCAGTAGTTGTTTAATTTGTTGTTTATTATAAGTTTTCTGTAACTCATGGTTGATTCTAATGTGTCTGTGTTTTATTAGTCTTATGGTTTGGGATTCTATTATCTAGGTTTTTGACTTTGTGTGTGTAGCTATTGTTGTGTTATTGTAAGGTTGTTATAAGGAATCGTATTATTACTAGCTGAGTTATAAGAGTTGTTATTATTACTACTACTACTGAAATATTGGATTTTCTCATGGTATCCATCCTTAGCTAAGGCTGAATTATAATAAGGTGCATCATCATCATCATCGTTTAGCGTCCGTTTTCCATGCTATCATGCGTTGGACGGTTTGACTGGGGTCTGGGAAGCCAGGAGGCTGCACCAGGCCCAGTCTGATCTGGCAGTGTTTCTACGGCTGGATGTCCTCCCTAACGCCAACCACTCTGTGAGTGTAGTGGGGGATTTTTACGTGCCACCAGCACAGGTGCCAGGGGAGTCTGGCAACAGCCACGATCGGTTGGTGCTTTTTACATGCCTATATATAAATATATGTCTGTGTGTGTATATATATACATATAAGCTTCTCAGCACAGACCCATGCCTGCACCTATATATATATATATATATATATATATATATATACACACACACAAACATATATATATATGTCTGTGTGTGTGTGTATATATATATATATAATATATATATATATATGTGTGTGTGTGTGTGTGTCTGTGTGTTTGTATATATATATATATATATATATATATATATATATATACATATATATATAGGTGCAGGCATGGGTCTGTGCTAAGAAGCTTGCTTTCTGACCACATGTTTTTGGGTTCAGTCCCACAATCTGGCATTATAAATAAATTCTTTGAACAATTACCCAGATGCCTACATGCAGCTCAAGTGTCTTCTAATACAGCCTCAGGCTAACCAAAGCTTTGTGAGTGGATGTGGTTGACAGAAACCGAAAAAAGCCCATTAATAGTTCAGGGGAAAAAAAGGGACCAATAGAATAAGCACTAATAAGTACCAGGCTAAAATAAATTTCTGCTGCCGTAGAGTTGCTTGGCTTAACCTTTTAACATTCAGATTTCGTGTCAAATGTAGTGTTTAACTATTCCCATTGTTTAGAATTGAAGGTGCATGGCTCAGTGGTTAGAGTATCGGGCTCACAAACATGGGGTAGTGAGTTCAATTCCAGGACAGGACAGTGCGTTGTGTTCTTGAGAAAGACACTTTATTTCACGTTGCTCTAGCTAACTCAGCTGTAGAAATGAGCTGTGAGGTCACTGGTGCCAAACTGTATCGGCCCCTTTGCCTTTCCCTTGGATAACACCGGTGGCATGCAGAGAAGAGATTGATATGAATGGGCAACTGCTGGTCTTCTACAAACAACTTTGTCTGGACTTGTGCCTCGGAGGGAAACTTTCTAGGTGCAATCCCATGGCCGTTAATGACTGAAAGGGGTTTTTACCCTTTACTTTCACTAACATCAGTGGCATGGAGAGGGAAGGCCAGTATGCATGGGCGACTACTGGTCTTCTATAAAAGCAACCTTGCCAAGACTTGTGCCTCGGAGGGTAACTTTCTAGCAGCAATCCCATGGTCATTCCTGGCCAAAGGGGACCAAAGTGAGTAAAAATAGGTTTTGAATGAATCATGCATTATCTTGTAGTTTTGAATTTCATTCATGTGATTGCTTATTTTTAGAATAGCATTGTAGAATATGCTATTCTGGTTTATAATTCATCCAACTTCATACAACGTGAGATGCATAGTAGTACTGAGGAAGGTGTAAACTCAACACTACCCTAAGGATCAACTGGTCAGTTGTGATTCAGTATGTGATTCAGTATGTAAAAAACAATATTTATTATAATAATACAGTAGAAGAAATAGCTAGATTCTTTGGCTGCTATTTCTAAAGTTCGGTGTGTGGTGAAGCAAATTCTTTTGCCTAACCCTTATTATTATAATAAATATTGTTTAAGTTTACCAATAATGGTCTTTTACATACCGAATCACTACTTGGTGGAATTATTAATTATTAATAAATTAATTAATTTTACCCTTTATGATTATTATTATATATATATATATATATATATATTATATATATATATATATATATATATATATATAAATATGTATATATATATATGTATATGTATATATATAGAGAGAGAGTTTTGAATTTCATTGATGTGATTGCTTATTTTTAGAATAGCATTGTAGAATATGCGTGAGAAGTTGGATCCTGTCAGCTTGAAAGTATAACAAGCAGAATATATGGGTTGGGTATAGCTAGTTTAAATGCTAAAGGTGAAGCCTTCAAGCTAGTGCTACAGACTGGCCAGGAACCTATAACTGGAACAAGTAAATGGGAAAAGTTAAGAGATAGAGGAAAGAAAGAAAAATAATTTAGAAAATTTATGTTTGTGTGTCTGTGTTTGTCCTTCAAACATCGCTTGACAACCGATGCTGGTGTATTTATATCCCTGTAACTTAGCAGTTCAGCAAAAGAGACCAATAGAATAAGTACTAGGCTTACAAAGAATAAGTCCTGGGGTTGATTTGCTCGACTAAAAGCGGTGCTCCAGCATGGCCGCAGTCAAATAACTGAAACAAGTAAAAGAGTAAGAGAGTAACTATGTGACTTTTTTATTATTGTTCTTTTTATATCCAGTGTGGATTGCTGAGATATTTGCATAAATTTACATAAAGTTCTCTATTACAAAATTCTTCATTTCCCACAGAGCTTCAAAATATGCAAACAATTCCGTGTTATAGAACCAACTTGTAAATTTAGGCAAACAATAGATTTTTATCTTGTCAGGAGTGGTTGTGTGGTAAGTAGCTTGCTAACCAACCACATGGTTCCGGGTTCAGTCCCACTGCGTGGCACCTTGAGAAAGTGTCTTCTACTATAGCCCCGGGCCGACCAAAGCCTTGTGAGTGGATTTGGTAGACGGAAACTGAAAGAAGCCTGTCGTATATATGTATATATATGCTGGTGTGTTTATGTCCCCGTTACTTAGCGGTTCGGCAAAAGAGACCGATAGAATAAGTACTGGGCTTACAAAAGAATAAGTCCCGGGGTCGAGTTGCTCGATTAAAGGCGATGCTCCAGCATGGCCGCAGTCAAATGACTGAAACAAGTAAAAGAGTAAAAGAGTAAATAAATATCTTAGAATTTCACCTTACAGGTATTCTAAGAATTTTGTCGTTTTTCTTTTTCTTCTTTAAATATTGCTTTTACTTTTCCCATTACCTCTACAGGTAAACGCTTTCAAGAATTGTGTTAAAATTTGTATTTTAAATTAGGGTGGCTCTTTGATGGAAATTGGAAAGGATTTTACAATTTAAAGTCAGTATGCTGGTTCAATTAACCTGTGGTGTTACACAGATTTTCATAAAAAATGGTTCACCGGTTGACTGATAAATGAATAATAAAAGAAGTGAAATAGAGTCAGTGCATGTGTTTGTTATTGGCATTATGACCTCACCAAGATACAATAAAATATATTCCAACATTTGAATTCACATCAAGAATCTTACAAACCAAATATAAAATTATATATATATTCAACACTTTCTTTTCTACTTTTACTCTTTTACTAGTTTCGGTCATTTTGACTGTGGCCATGCTGGAGCACCGCCTTTTAGTCAAAGAAGTCAACCCCCAGGACTTATTCTTTGTAAGCCTAGTACTTATTCTATCGGTCTCTTTTGCCAAACCACTAAGTTACTAAGATGTAAACACACCAACATTGGTTGTCAAGCAGTGGTGTGTGTGTGTGTATGTATATATATATATATATATATATTTCGAATGTCCTGTCCGTGTTTATTGTATCGTCTTCTAAGAGTTATACGTTCTTGTCCATGTTGTATTTTTCTACATACCTTAATATATATATATATATATATATATATGCACACTTAAGGGGTGCTGAAAACTTGGTGGATTTAATGGTATTGCAAAAAAGCCTGGTTGGAGGCCCAACCTTCCAAGTATTGTTGCAATAAATGTGTGAATCCGAGAGGAGAACATGATGCTGAATAAAATCATAATTAACTGATCTTCTTGTATTCTTTTTTACACAAACCTACAAACTATTCAGCCCACCCCCCACCTCATATATAGACTGTAATTAAATAATATTTCTTTTCACAATATATAATTTAATGGAGCTGTAATAAGACTTTTCTTCTTCTTCCTTCTTCTCCTTCTTCTTCCTTCTTCTCCTTCTTCTCTTTCTTCTTCTTCTTCTTCTTCTTCTTCCTTCTTCTTCTTCTTCTTCTTCTTCCTTCTTCTTCTTCTTCTTCTTCTTCTCCTTCTTCTTCTTCTCCTTCTTCTCTTTCTTCTTCTTCTTCTTCTTCTCCTCCTTCTTCTTCTTCTTCTTCTCCCTCTTCTCCTTCTTCTTCTTCTTCTTCTTCTTCTCCTTCTTCTTCTTCTTCTTCTCCTTCTTCTCCTTCTTCTTCTTCTTCTTCTCCTCCTCCTACTTCTTCTTCTTCTTCTTCTCCTCCTCCTACTTCTTCTTCTTCTTCTTCTCCTTCTTCTTCTCCTCCTTCTCCTTCTTCTTCTCCTTCTTCTTCTTCTTCCTTTTCTCCTCCTCGTCCTTCTTCTTTTTCTCCTCATCCTCCTTCTACTTCTTCTCTTTCTTCTTCTTCTCCTCCTCTTCCTCATCCTCCTTCTCCTTTTTTCTCCTCCTCCTCCTCCTTCTTCTTCTTCTTCTTCTTCTAGACTATCAATTAACTTTCTTTGGCTAATTTCTATAAAACCAGTTTATTCATACCTGTCCATTTATTCATATATAAAATCATTAATATTATTCCAGTTCTTCCTCGTTTTTCTTCTCCTATTAATGAAACTACAGAAACATTTAATATTAAAACACATTCAGAATACACATAATTAATATATAAATATATGTGTGTGTATGTACACACACACGAATACATATATTTCTCTCTGTGTATATATGAATGTATATAAATCAAAATAAGCAACAAGGATATCCAG
>NW_021833597.1:50000-57757 GCF_006345805.1 Octopus sinensis | reverse complement strand
ATTGAGGAATTTTGGTTTCTAATGGAATTTATGCATGTTCTATTATCTTCGATGTTTTCTTTCAAAGCAACCACTATGCTTTATTCTGCGAATTCAATTTCGTAAACGATTGTTTCGTTCTACAAAACTTTAAGGAACACAGAAATTATTCAATCTTAGTTTCGAGAGAAAATTACTTCATTTCGCTTATAATTCATTGCACTTCCGTTTTCTGTCGTAGACAACTTAAAGTTAACAGGTATTATGTAATTTCGTTTCATTGTTACATATTTCCAAATTCATGTGATAAAAGCTACCTCGTTAATATATTATTAATATATCTGTAGGCTTGGAATAACATCTCCCCCTAGCAATTACTTTACCTTTCCAGCCTAGCTATGTGTTTTAAATGACTTAAATAGAGATTTATTTCACTTATACTGATTGTTACTTTTACAGTGCATGCTCATAGTTCTGGGGTTTGCTGCGTCTTAGTGACATTTTTCAGGAATGCTTCCCACGTAAAAAAACATGTAGTTACGTGTAGTATAGTGATTCCTCCAAAGGTAATTAGCAGTTACGTGTTTTTGCTGCAGTTTTACTTCTTACAAGTTGTATGTAGTGTAAAGCTGAAAACTGTGGAAAACGCTTAAACAAAGACTTTCATCCATCAGGTTTGTGTTAATCTGATTTTTAAAAGGACTTTCAAATAATAATTTTTAATTGAATTAAATCTTTTTTCAAATATTGTATCAGCAATCTTTCCTAAAAACAAATAATTTTTCACAATATATATATATGCAACTTAAAGGTTACAGACATTATGTAATTCCGTTTCATTGCTACATATTTCCAAATTCATAATGTGAAGACATCCTGTTAATATATTATTAATATATAATGCGCTATATGGAGATAAAGCCGACGCTGTAAGACTTCATTTGAATGTGAAATGCTCGCAGTAAAGGGGGCACACACACACACGTACACACACACACACGTACAACACACACACGTACACACAGACACACGTACACACAACACGTACACCACACACACACGTACACACACACACACGTACACACACACACACGTACACAACACACACGTACACACACACGTACACAAACACACACGTACACACACACACGTACACACAGACACACGTACACAACACACGTACACACACACACGTACAACACACACGTCACACACACCGTACACACACACACACGTACACACACACGTACACATACACACACGTACACACACACACGTACACACCACAACTTACACACACACACACACGTACACACACACACACGTACAACACAACGTACATACACACACACGTACCCACCACCACGTACACACACACACACAGTACACATACACACACGTACACAGACACACACGTACCACCACACGTACACACACACGTTCACCACACGTACACACACACGTACATACACACACACGTACACACACACACACACGTACACACACACACACGTACACACACACACGTACACACACACACGTACACATACACACACGTACACACACACACACGTACACACACACACGTACACACACACACACGCACACACACAGAGTTACGCACAAATAATCTCCTAACTTTAACATGTTAGAAGAAACTTCGTAATACAGGTCTATGTGTGTATGCATGCATGTATTTATGTATGTGTGTGTGTGTGTTGCCATTATGTAAAATATGCAGATGTTCTTAGTATTCCATATTCCCGAAATTCACGTAAAATTATTGTAGTAATTAAAAGGAGAATGATAAAAATATATTTTAGGAATAGTTAATTAAACTTAATCTTATTATTTAGAAATACACCTGAACATCGCAATTAAACACCGAATCATTAATTAAACTATATTGAACTTAATGCAGGTTCAGTTTCCAAAAATATTCGTATTATATTTTTTGAACGATGCGTATTCTGATATAGATCATAATAGAATATGAATATAAGAATGCTCATACACATTCGTACATATTGCAGACGATAAATGTCAAGTATATAGACGGATAAAAGGCCGTATTAACATGTGTAAATTGTAAGAATTGATTTAGAATTTACTATACAGAAACACACATCATTACATATCACTTGGGTATCTTTAGAGGAAATCATTCCGACGCATATTCAGGTAAGGTCTCTTATCTATCTCTATATAAAGCTGAAGTTGTATGTGTATGGCAGGTTTGGTAGCCTTCAACTAACACTATCTCCTCCGAGACCCTGCGGCACAAGTTGACCAAAATTGAGAGTATGATAGAAGAAGGCTGGCTCTTCCTTCCGTAGAAGAAAAAATTCAAATCGGACAATGTTAACGCCAAAAATTATTTACATCAAAAAGTTGCTTTTTTCCTATGAAAAACCCTATTTTTTACAAGTTTTTGACTGCTGTGTCGCAATTTTTAGGTGTATTTCAACCAGAAAAATGTTCACTTAAGGCGAATAACAAGCTACATAATGCGAAATTTTTACTTTTCAAAAATTCCAAATCTAAAGGATCGAAACAAACCCGAGCAACGCTGGGCGATACTACTAGTCTGTAATAATTCTCTCTCACGAGTCTTGGAGATATAGAAACGAGTCGTGGATAAAATCTTACTACTCTACCATAAGAAGAAACACAATAAAATAAAATAGGAGAATCAATTTTATTTCCTCATAGCCATATAAATAAAAATTGACAAATTAATTCATTATTTCTCGAAATTATCTCTCCAACCCGCACCACCAATTCCCTTAATAGTCATTTAAAATTCTCGCTACGATTTTGTTATTTTTCTCCAACAAAGACGAACATTTTAATTAGTTAAGGATTTTTTTTCCTGTGGCATTAATTGCATAAAAATTTTTTATATGACGATAACATGTAATATAAACAGAATAATATTTTGGCCAGTATAATTTGTAAAATTAAAAATGGAAGGATTTATAGGAACTACCAGGAATAAGCTCTTAGCGTGGATTAGAATAAGTATGTTAAACGCTGTTGTACTGAAGGCTGGACGCAAATCCTAATTCCTAAATAACTGAAAGTTCACGCTTAGTAGAAAGCAATTGCCATCTTCGTCACCAACATGGCAGTAACGATGATGATGATGATGATGGCCATTGTCATATTCCGCAGTAGCAGCACGGTGGTGGAGATGGTGCTTCCTCCTCCACCCCCTCTTCCGCCCCTTCCGCCCCTTCCGCCTCTTCCACCTCCTCTTCTTCTTCTTCTTCTTCTTCTTCTACTTCTTCTTCCTCTTCCCCTCCTCCTCCTCCTCTTCTTCTTCTTCTTCTTCCCGTCTTCTTCCTCCTCCTCCTCCTCCTCTTCCTCCTTCTCCACTTCTTCTTCATCTTCCTCCTCTTCTTCTTCATCCTTCTCCACTTCTTCTTCCTCCTCCTCCTCCTCCTCCTCCTCTTCCTCCTTCTCCACTTCTTCTTCCTCCTCCTCTTCTTCTTCATCCTTCTCCACTTCTTCTTCCTCCTCCACCTCCTCCTCTTCCTCCTTCTCCACTTCTTCTTCCTCCTCCTCCTCCTCTTCTCTTCCTCCTCCTCTTCTTCTTCTTCTTCCTCCTCCTCCTTCTCTTCTTCCTCCTTCTCCACTTCTCTTCTTCCTCCTCCTCCACTTCTTCTTCCTCCTCCTCTCCTCCTCTTCTTCTTCCTCCTCCTCTTCCACGCTCCTCCTCCCCTCCCTTCCTCCTCCCTCTCCTTTCTTATCGCCGTCACTATCAATATAATTTCCAAAACTATCTCCCAATAAATGAACTGACTTTACCGTTTCTTCGATGCCAGAATCTAATTTATTTACCTTTCAGAATTACATCATTTTTTTCCTTCTTTCCATAAGAAACATCATTTTTAACACTTTTCCCATTCCTTCCAATCAACTTTTCCTTTGGGATTCTTCAATGTTTCACTTCTATGAATTCATTTTATCAAATACTCGTGCAACACCAACAACAACAACAGCAGTAGCAGTGACTACTACTACTACTTCTACTACTACTGCTACTACTACTACTACTACTACTACTACTACCACCACCACCACCACCACTACTACTACTACTACTACTACTACTACTACCACCACCACCACCAACACCACCACTACTACTACTACTACTACTACTACTACTACTACCACCACCACCACCACCACCACTACTACTACTACTACTACTACTACTACACCACCAACACCAACAACACCACCACTACTACTACTACTACTACTACTACTACTACTACCACCACCAACACCAACACCACTACTACTACTACTACTACTACTACTACTACTACTACTACTACCACCACCACCACCACCACCACCATCATCACAGTCATCGTCATCATCATCATCATCATCATCATAGCCGTCGTCGTCGTCGTCGTCATCGTCGTCGTTCTTATTAAGTCCAAGCAAAAGAGACGGTGCCCATAGCATTTGTCAGACTGGAATTGTTAATGATGTTACCGAATATTATTAATATTAGAAACATTCAACTTCCTGTGCTCCCTTGCTTTCATAGATTTATTAGAAGTATCTTTCTACGTGTGTTTTTTTCTTTTCTTTTTTTTTTTTTTAATGAACGTTGTGTTTCTTGATAAAAATACACTCACGAAAGAAGGGTGAGGAAATCGAAATAGAGTATATATTCTTTTTTACAGTAAGTTCAGAATCTACAAATATTAGTGTTTCATAGGCGCGGGAGTGGCTTTGTGGTAAATAGCTTGCTTACCAACCACATGGTTCCGGGTTCAGTCCCACTGCGTGGCACTTTGGGCAAGTGTCTTCTACTATAGCCTCGGGCCGACTAAAGCCTTGTGAGTGGATTTGGTAGATGGAAACTGAAAGAAGCCCGTCGTATATATGTATATATATATATATATATATTTGTGTGTGTTTGTGTGTCTGTGTTTGTCCACCCCCTCCAACACCGCTTGACAACCGATGCTGCTGTGTTTACGTCCCTGTAACTTAGCGGTTCGGCAAAAGAGACCGATAGAATAAGTACTAGGCTTACAAAGAATAAGTCCTGGGGTCGATTTACTCGACTAAAGGCGGTGCTCCAGCATGGCCACAGTCAAATGACTGAAACAAGTAAAAGAGTAAAGAGTATATGTTGAACAAAAAAAAAACAACAAAAAAAAACATCCCAAAGCTTTTAAAACGTAACTATGGCGTTTACATCGTTCGCTTTCTTTCTAAATCCCCACCGGTAAAATAACTTTAGTTTTGAAAATATTTTCAAGTCCTTAGACATGTCCAATTCTATCCAGTTTTAATGTGCTGCAAATGGGACTCTGTCGTTTACTACGTCGAGGATTCCGGGTGAACCGATCAACGGAACAGCCAGCTCGCGAAATTATGGTGCAAATTGCTGAGTGCTCCACAGACCACCGTACCCTTAACACAGTTCTCAGAAGAAAATGTGACAAGACTGATCCTTTCAAATATAAGTATTGCTCGTTTTTTGCCAGCTGAGTGGATTGGAGCGATGTGAAATAAAGTTTCCTGCTCAAGAATACAACGTGCCGCCAGGAATCGAACTCATGACCATATGATTATGAACTGAATACGCTCACCACGTGGCCACGATCCTTCTGATGAGCAACATTGCTATAATATATTTCATTTGAGAAAGTTACATTTCCTGATGATATCTAAGCAGGAAGACAAGGTTTGGAGTCTTCAAGCTCTCCCTGCATTGCTTTATATTTACGAAATGTGGGTACTCTTTGGGGTTCTTGGGAGCTGCCTGGAAGCCTTTGCTACCAGGACGCATCACAGAATTATGGGTTACCATCGTCAGATTACGTATCCGACCATCTCAGAAACTGGGATGCATCCCATTCTTTAAATTATATTCTATAAATTATAGTCCGTAATGTATTTAATTCTTCCTTACATAAATTCTGTCTGGTCGCGATTTACTTTTTCAATTTTCTGGTATTGAAAACTACTGTAAACTGAGATTGGTTCTATCGATTACTACCTCTTCTAAAAATATATGGATTGTAGGACTGTAGATAACCATTATTATTATATCTCTGCGTAGATTACCAGAATCGCTAGGGCGCGCTTGATGAGATGCTCTGTGGTATTTCTGCTGTCATTACGTTTTGCATTGAAACACTATAGAGGTCAATCATGCCCTTTTATTATTTGGAGTCGATTGTACCAGCCAAGATTTGATGTCGATTTAACCATGTAAACTTTCATCGTAAATTTGTTTTCTTGTGCTTACATTAAATATTATTAATGGCATAGCGTCAAATTATGCTCCATGTGAGTCTAATATGAAAATCTGTTGCGGCTGACTAATTTTCACTTTTATCTAATTTCTTTAGGAAATGACTGAACATCACGCTATCTCAATTCAGCGCACCACCATATTTGCGATTATGAAATAATGTTGAAAACAGCTTTAGGCAAACATTTCTTCTAAAATATATGTTAATTCTCCCGCAGTTCGTTCTCCATCACCAAGCATGTCATCCCTTTCAATCTCTTCCTTTCCTTTTGATCTTACTACACTTCATTTTGCCTGGTACATAATGCCAATAAGGTAATAATTGCCTGCCAAAAGGGAAAACCAAATCAAAAGGAGTGATATTGCCGATAAGGTAATATCTACCTAGCAAGGATGGAAATAAGATCAAAAGTAGAGATGTTGCCTGTAATTTAATACTTACCTGGCAAGAGGAAGGTAAGATGAAAAGGAGAGATATACTTTATTTCTACTTCTTCATCACTAGGCTCTGACAGTTAAATAACCACAAAGCCTTACGTTTTCTTTATTTCCATCACATCCCTCCGTAATAAACATATCTTTTTAACAAAAAATTCATTTGGCATTTACGATACAACGTGATATAATGCAAAACGGCCTTGTAACCTTCTTTACTTTATTATATGATATTCCTTAATTGGTAACTGTATTAAGAACTAGAATACTGTTTTTCGAATATATTAACCCGTTAAATCATTTCAAGAAATCTTAGATTAAAAATTCCTGTATTTCTGTCTGATCGATATTATGTATTTCTACCACATCTATAGAGTCCGGAGTCTTAAAGAGACTTGGACGTTCTGGTGAAGTTGTGAAAGCGTTAGACAAGAATTATAGCGCTGCCGATATCTGAGCAGGAGGACAAGGTTTCGGGTCTTCAGGTCTCTGGTCCTCCTTGCCTCGCTCTATAGTTGTGGGACTTGGACACTCACCGGGGTTCTTGGGATCCCATAAGTCAGATTATGTATCCAACCAACGACTGTACTCAGAAACTGGGATACGTGTTGTTACTTGCATGATTCAGGAGCATCAGCTCAGAATGTTTGGTCATGACACTCGATTTTCCTAATTGGATCCAGCGTATCGTGTTCTCTTCTCTGAGGGTAAGGCTGGGGTGACGGCTTGTAATGGTCGTCCACATGTCACATAGTCGAGGCAGATGAAAGTGTATCTTGCAGAGATGAGGACTGGCTACGACACTGTTCTGAGGGGTGCTCGGGACGACCCGCGCAAGCAAGTGGTGGATGCAGTGCCGCGCATGTGTGTGTGTGTGTGTGTGTGTGTATGTGTGTGTTTGTGTGTGCGCGTCTATGTGTGTGTGTGTCTTTGTGTCTGTGTTTGTCCCCTACCATCGCTTGACAACCGATACTTGTGAGTTTACGTCCCTGTAACAACGGTTCGGTTAAATGGCCGATAGAATAAGTGCTAGGCTTACAAAGAATAA
>NW_021833597.1:35000-42500 GCF_006345805.1 Octopus sinensis | reverse complement strand
TGTGGCATCTTAAAGCGAGAACCTGTTATATTGGGTGCCCTTGGTATGATAAGAAAGGGATGTCAGAAACATTTAGATAATATCCCAGGAGAACCATATTTCAGAGAAATCCAAAAGACTGTGTTGACAAGTACCGCTCACATCCTTAGAAAATCCTATCAATTTAAATGTATGTGTTGTATTACCTGAAGATATTTTTCCACTGCCGCTGCCACTTCCCCTCTCCAAGCTTTCAGTCATACTGTAACATGTCTTATCCTTCACTCGTTCTAGGACGCTGGGTGTGTCTCGGCGAGTGATTGTAACAAACATGCAGATTGAAAGTAAATAATTACAGCTTTAAATGTTAGCACAAATACATTTATTAGACACATTTTATGGATAGTGTAGATTCGATTTAGATTGACCTTAGTAAAATTTAATTGACTTTAGTACGTGACCGGTTCATCTGCATTAATTCAATTCATTTGCATGAGAAATATTAACCTTCTATTTTCAATTTTCGAGTACCTTTAGAAACGAGGAAGAAATCCACATATTCTTCAGAGTTGATTTTTTAAAATTCTTTGTATTGGATTACGGATGAAAAAAGAAAAGAAGAGAAAAGAAAAGAAGAAAAATAAATGTTTTGTCATTGCTGAGAGTTATAATTTGAATAATTGTAAAATTGAATCTGAAAGCTCCCATAGTGTCTAAAATAATTTACTTTTCTGCCACTACACATGAATATACATACATACATACATGCATACATACATACATACATACATTCATACATCCATACATACATAAATATATACTCACATACTTACACACATACATGCATACATACATACATACATACATATATGCATGTATACATATATACATGAATACATAATACATGTTTTTGTATGAATGCACGTACACCCAACTGTTTTGCATAACGCGCGAAATGCCAAAATCACATGCGCTTGCAAACGCACACACACACACACACGCACACACACACACACACACACACATACACATACACAGATATGTATTATATATGTTTTATTTATACACATATATACTTACAAACATATATGCATACATTTAAGCATATGCACACCCACAGCATTCATCTATTACCTGTCTATCTCTGTTTCTCTCTATATATCTCTGTTTCTATCCCTGTCTCTGTCTGTCTCTCTCCCTCCTTCCCTCCACCCAATCTCTAATTATATATATATGTATATATATATATATATATATATATATATATATACAGTTATTTTCACACACACTACGTAATATAACATGCAAGATTTGAACAGCTTCTTTCAAAAATAAAAGCGAACACGGCATGGCGCCATGAAGGTATTTCATCAACAGCACCAATACGCAATTATTACACATGTCAAGTTAACTCACTTCAACTACACAGTCTCTTTACATGAATGAAACAAAATTAAATCCGTTAAAATTATTAAAAATGCTAAACCTCACATTTTAGATGTTGCTGTTTAAGTCTGATTGAATACGCTTATGATCAAAGATTGCCACTCGTGATCATCTGGTGCGATCTCATAATATTCTTTCCGAATCTTTAGATGATATCTAATATGAATAGTAACGCTATCTATAAATTCAGGAATTATTTAATAAAGATATTTAACAGGTAAGGCTTAAGTAGAACTGTGTATAATGATGAAATGATAAATAATGTTCTACATATACCTGGATTAAAGATAAGTAAGCACTACCTGTATGGAAAACTGAACAAACACATAATTTATAACCATAAACATTCACCAGTAAAAGTTGGGAAATATGTCATCGGAATAGAAGCAGATTGCCCTTTAATATAGTGTCACGCTTTTATTTTTTACAATTGGCTGCGCCGTAAATTTAGCTTATACGTATTGGTACCTATCCGTTATATCTGGTTTATATGGTGCAATCCATCAAACAACATAAAATTCACTAAAAAGACAGGAAGTTTCTAAAACTAATGCAACATGCTATCCCTTTCCCTTGCAAATATCATATGCTCTTAACTTACACAATGTTTAAGTTAGTTACTTGTGTCTCGAAAACATACTTTCCCAGATCAATCAATACAACGAGAAACATTCCCTTCACCGAGAAACCATCACAGCGACCATGCTACTTCTCTCTCCGTCTCTCATTGTGCGTATTCGTTATTGCCCGTCTCTTGGTCCTTTACAGACTCTATCTCTCATAATTACGCTTCCTCCCCCTCCCTGTCTCACACACAATTACGCAGTTCGTTACAACCATTACTGCGAGCTGGTTCCCAAATTCAACACTCCTTTTCTGTCATCTCGACTGAAAATTTCCTTCAAGTCAGAGTCAATTGTATCCTTTCTATTTCGACTACGGCATCTTAGTCCCTTCCGTCTATACGTTTATGCTTCTACCAGGTGATGTTTGTCCCGTTCTTCGTCGAATAACAAACATAGTTATTTCAGATATATAACAGTTATGAATATATATATATATATATATATAATATATATATATATATATACACATATATATGCGCGTGTGTACATGTGTGTGTGTATCTTTTATTACTGTATTCATTATTTCTGTCCGTACGTTGTTGCTCTTTACTTTTTGTCTTTGTCCATCAGCTCAGTGATATTTCCTACCTCCCTGGCGCTACAATGCCAACGCAACCATGGAATTCATTATGACAATATTTCAAGAGTGCAGTGCATCACGGAGTATGTACGTATGTGTGTGCTTGTATATGTACACACACACGCACAATATATATATATATATATATATATATATATATATATATATATATATATATATATATATATATATATATATAATATATATATATATATATTATATATATATAGAGAGAGAGAGAGAGAGAGAGAGAGAGAGATAAAGTAAGACAGACGGAGAAAGAGAAAGAGAAAGAGCAACATGAAGACATGGAGAGAATAAATAACAAGCTAACTTGGAAGTAATATGGACGACATTTTCTCTTGAAATAATTATATATTAATTATCAATTTAAACAGTTAAAGTCAAGTAATTAACACTGTGACCCATGCATGAGATAAACAAACCTTACAAACCTTCAGTAAAACTTATTGATTAATCAGAAAAGAGCATCTTACTTAGTGAACGCCGGAAGAGCTCATACTCTGCTGCATCTCATTCGTTGTTCTCCTAATATTTCTGGCTGTTGATTTGATACCAGGTTAAATAATTTGGTCAAGTTATTATAAAACATTTGAGCTCTTGAGGGGATTGGGAGTACTATGATCGTTGTTGACGTTGTTATTGTAGTTGCGGTTGTTGCCGCATGTCTTTCCTCTCCCACGTCGTTACTCAAGAAGCTCCGAGGTCAGCGCTGCAGATTTGTCAAACAGCCGCTATTTGTACACGCTCTCAACTTCATCTGGCAGTGAGCTCAATCTGTCTCTCCCTCTCTTTATCTCTCATGTCTGTCTGTCTGTCTGTCAGTCAGTCTGTCAGTCTGTACATCTGTCTGCCTGTCTGTCTATTTCTCTCTCTCTCTGTCTTTCTTTGTGTCTCTCTGTCTTTGTCTTTGTCTCTCTGTTTGTCTCTGTCTCTCTGTGTCTCTCTCGTGCCTCTCTCTCTTTCTCTGTCTCTCTGTCTATGTCTCTATATCTCTCTGTCTGTCTCTCTCGTCTCTCTCTCTCTCTCTGTCTCTCTCTCTCTTTCTCTGTCTGTCTGTCTTTGTCTCTATTTCTCTCTGTGTCTCTCTGTCCTTGCCTCTCTGTTTATCTCTGTCTCTCTCTGTGTCTCTCTCATGCCTCTCTGTCTTTCTCTGTCTATATATCTGTCTGTCTGGCTGCCTGTCTGTCTCTCTGTCTGTCTCTCTGTCTGTCTCTCTTTTTTCTCTCTACGGTTTAGCAGCAACAAAAAGGAAGAAAAAGAAAGAAAGAAGAATAGAACGGTGTTGATCAAGTTTCGATCATTTACGTAATATTGCAAGAAAAAACTTAACATTATGTGGAGACATCTCCATGCAACTGGTTACGTGGGAACTCGGAAACAGCGATATAAGGTCGCCGGGAAGATTGCAACAAAACTTTGTGTTGAATAATGAAAGTAAAGATTCCTCATTTGTAACTTTATATATTGCTGCAAACATGCGCAGCAGTCGTTTTGGTTTTGATGGAGTGTTAATCAACCTCACAACACGAAAGGCATATGTATATACCAGAGTCGATTGGTACTAATTTCTCCTCAGTTGGAACCAATTCACTACTAAACCTATCTCTTATCTTTCTTTTAAGTAGTAGAACACGAATTCAAGATTTCCCAAAGGTTGAAATCTCATTTATCCAATCATAGCGTCTGCATTACATGATGAGTGATGTAATTGGAAAACATTAACCGATTCTCTTTCCAGATTGTGTATTAGCTTTTACATCAATATTCTGGCTTCGAAATCAATACTTTTATTGAAACGATCAAATTACAGTCAGTATAAACAGCACTGGTTTGGCTCTAGTTTCGTATTTCTCCTGTTGTTGAAGAATGATGATATAAACAACAGAAATACTTGCAGTACAGCATGTAATTATAACTTAGTAATCAAAATGGAATCCTTATTATAATTATAATTCATTATATTTTTAGATTGAAATTCTTTATCGAATACGAAACTAGTATCAGGTCATCCCATAAGTTCTGTCCGATTTTACCCATTTTAAAAATTGAATGAAATTTAATAGTATTTTAGAATGTCTAATGGAAGGAAAAACATATTTTTATGCATTTAAACTAATTAAATATCATTTTAGAGAATAATTGAATTAAAATTTCTTTGATTAAAACCCTTTCTATCATGGAAGTATCCAAAGAGCATTTGAGGCACATAATGCTTTATGAGTACAAAAAAGGAAACTCTGCAGTAAAAGCGACTCGAAACATACACTCAGTTTCTGGGAAAGAATGCTTGAATGAAAGAACTTGCAGAAGATGGTTTGCAAAATTCAGAAGTGATTTCAGCCTTGAAAATGAAGATCGAACAGGACGGCCAGTTGAATTTGAGGATAAGCTACTTGAGGCATTAATTGAAGACAATCCTGCATTATCAGCTGAAGAACTGGCAATAAAGCTTTGTTCAAACGATGCAACATCTTCAACAACTTGGAAATGTTCCTAAACTTGGAAAATGGGTGCCTCATGAACTGTCCGAAAGTAACCGCAAATCCCGAGTTGACATCTGCTTTTCTCTCCATTCTCGCAAACACATTTCACCCTTTTTGGCTAGACTTGTGACTGGTGACTAAAACTGGTGACTATCGAAATGTTAAACGTCGTAAACAGTGGCTTGGTAAAAGTGCAAAAGCTCAACCACGACCGACAAAGGAACTTTATGGGAAAAAGGTTCTTCTCTATATCTGGTGGGATTGCAAAGAAGTAATTCACTTTAAATTGCTACCACCTAATGCAAGGTTCATTGCTCGAGTCTACTGTTAGCAATTAGAACATTTGAACCAAGCTTTGAAGAAAAAAATCACCTGCGTTAGTGAATCGACAATGCGCGACCCCACAATGCAAAGATCACATCACAGAAAATCGAAGATCTTGGTTGGGAAAAACATCCTCATCCATCTTATTCTCCCGACCTTGCTCATTCAGACTACTATTTGTTTTGTAGTTTACAGAATCATTTGGGGGACATAACTTTCGCAAGCCAGGAGGAGGTCTTAACTGACATTTCAGAGTTCTTCGCTTTGAAATCAAAAGAATTTTACACTGATGGGATTACAAAGCTTGTAAATAGATGGAAGGAAGTCATAGATAATCAGGGTAAGTACATTGATGATTAAATTTCAATTAAATATAATATTTGATCACTTGTTTTCTTTATGCAAAATTTGGACAGAACTTATAGGATGACCTGATAGACAAATATTTGAAAAGGCTTAGCTGTATTATAATAACACTTTACATGAGAACAGGTTATGAAATCACTTATGAAATCTTTGATGAACCAACTTTCCAACTATCTGGTCGAAAGAATAGGTCCCGCAATATTTTATGGTTCGTCCCTCCCTTCTCCCTAAATTTTAGAACAAATATATGGGATGACCTGATATTTTTGCACACAGAACACGATTTTCTATCTGAATTGAAAATATTTTATCACATTTCTACTCTTAATCTTCTTGGGAACGGGATGAGGCAGACATAATCCTCATGAATAATACCCTTAAAATGAAATTGCCGAATTACGTTGCGATATTAAGGAAGATAACAAAGCAGTGAGTTGGCAGTATCGTTCGCACGCCTGACAAAATACTTAAATTTCACCGGTATCATCTTTGCTTTTCATCCTTTCGGGATCGATAAAAGAAGTACAAGATGAGTACTGAGGTCGATGTAATCGACTTATTCCTCCCCCGAAATTGCTGGCCTTGTGCTAAAATTTGAAAGCAATATCAAGGATTTTGAATCAATCTCGCTCCATTTACACTAAATAAACATAAATTATTGGGACAGAAAAAAAATGGATGTAATAGATCGCCATAATAATATTCGAGACAATGGTCAGACAATAGAGATAAATAGTTTTGTAAGCCGAACGTCGAAAGCCATAATTTTGATATTTCAATTACTGGTCGCTGCTTTCAAATTAATACGGTTAAATAACTCATTTTCAATCTATTCTGTTTTCTACCTATAAAATAACCCGGTATCTTGTAATTATAAAATATAATTATACTATTTATCTTAGAATAGGTCTTATTAATGCAGTCTTGAGATTTATTACTAAGTCTCCTCAACGAATTAGAACTTTGTGAAAGTATTTACATAATATGAACTGACAGCTTACAAGTAAACCGATACAAGTTGACAGATGTTAAGAAATTTACAAGGTGTTTCTCATTTGAAATAATTGCTTTCTTATTAATCCAAGACTTTCTACGATATCAGTAATGGCTGTCATCAATTATTTATAGTATTTATACAATATTAATAAATATTTCAGTTTTCTATTCTTCAATAGTTTATTCAATAGAGCAAAGATAGCGGCCATGGCATTTTTCAGAAGCTTCGAGACTTAAAGAAATGGAAATGTCATACTTAGACCGGAACCCCGAATTGTTAAAGCAGGGTGGATTCTCTTTAAAACATCTGAGAGAGACAGATTAAGTCCACTTCCCACGAACAGGTTCGAACCCTAGAATCAGATTTTACACAGTTTCTCTCCACCAAATTCCACTCACAAAGCTTTGATCGAATCAAAGTTTTGGTAGATGAGACTTCGTTGCGTGTCGAATTTGCCGCTCAATATTTAACCACTGTCTTCTTAGTTCAGAAGTGAACTACATAACAGAACAGGGAAGTATGTGCGCTTTATCTGTCAGACTTGCCCACATAAATTAAGATAAAATCTATGACTTTAATCGATATATTTAATCTAAATCACATTTCCCCTCATTATTGTTAAAAAAAAAACCCTCATCTGAGACTCTCGACAGACACACCATGTATTTCTCTCTA
>NW_021833597.1:12500-32500 GCF_006345805.1 Octopus sinensis | reverse complement strand
AAATAGAAATTAGCAAAATGTGGAACCTTAAGACTAAAACAATACCTGTTGTCATAGGTGCCTAGTAATGATAGCGAAAGGGGGTGATTGCTACCTAGCTCAGATACCAGGAAATACCAAAATAGCAGAAATTCATATGATAGTGTTTATGGGAACTGCCCATATCCTACGCAAAATACTTTCTTTGTAATCTCAAATTTTAAAACAAACACAATTTTCTTATGGTTTCTTAAACATTCTCTAGAACAACACTATGTACAAAACCAAATATATGGCACCCTAGGCATAATACCAACATGAATTTCTAACTAGTTGTCTCTTGGGGTCTCTCAATAATAATAATAATAATATAATAATAATAATAATAATAATGCTAATAATAATAATAATAATAATAATAATAATAATAATAATGCTAATAATAATGCTGAGGATGGTGATGATGATGGTGATGCTGTTATTTTGCTGTTATTATTATTATTAGATTATCTTATTATTTTATTATTATTATTATATTTTATTATTTTATTATTATATTATTAATTATTATTATTATTACTATTATTATTATTATTATTCATATCATTATTATATTATATTATTATTATATTATTATTATTATTATTATTATTATTATTAGATTATTATATTATTATTATTATTCATCATATATTATTATTATTATTCATTATTATTTATTATTATTATTATATTATTATATTATTATTATTATTATTATCTATCTATCATAGTCATTATATTATTATTATCATCATCATCAGCATTATTATTATTATTATTATTATTATTATTATTATTATTATTATTATATTATTTATTATTCGAACGATGTGCAGTGGAAAACATTATGCAAGTATAGATGTTTTCCAATCCGTGGGAATAAAATAATTCGGTACAGTCACAATTTTCAATTTACTGGAAATAACGTTACTTTCAGCGGTTTTCAAATTAAACTTTTTACATTGTCTGCTTCCATTATGGATAAAAGGAAGCCAAATGTAATAGCGGGTGTTGACAAAGACAGATATATAATCAGTAACGACTGGCAACCCAAGAAGTTCTACTATGGCAGACAATGTCAACAATGAACGCTGTGAATCCAGCTTGATCAACACTATCATGCAGGGTGTGTATTTGTTAGCAGCATCGATGAGAACGTAATTATTTCTTATTTGGCCACAAGGTTGTAAGATGTTGCAAAGAGCGTAAGGCGGAATAGAAAACAGACAAGCAGCAGTATGAGGTTCACAGGAAATGAAAGGGTGGCACCAACAATGAGAGTAAAGTTCTAATAAATACCAAATAATATAGAAAACCACCCCCAGTAGATAGCTATTGACGCAGAGTTAAAAAAGTGAGATTAATGGTAATAACAATGGTATATAAGTAAATAAATATACAACACCAGAGATTGGAATATAAGTGGAGTGAAATACTGAGATCAACAAGAACAATAATGACATGGAAACGTTAAAGAATAATTAGAGTCTAAGTATAGATGTGTGGTTAAGAAATTTGTTTTGTAACTAAGTGGTTTCAGGTTCAGTCCTATTGCATGACACAGAGGATAAGTATAGTCAAGGGACCGGCCAATACTTTTTTAGAGAATTTGGTAGGCAGAAACTGTGTGAATTTAAGGCGGCGAGCTGGCAGAATCGTTAGTACGCCGGGCGAAATGCTTAGCAGTATTTCGTCTGCCGCTACGTTCTGAGTTCAAATTTCGCCGAGGTCGACTTTGCTTTTCATCCTTTCGGGGTCGATTAAATAAGTACCAGTTACGCACTGGGGTCGATATAATCGACTTAATACGTTTTTCTGTCCTTGTTTGTCCTCTCTGTGTTTAGCCCCTTGAGGGCAGTAAAAAAATAAGCAACTGTGTGAATTTGATAATAAACGTGTCGTGAGTGTGTATGTGTGTGCGCGCGTATGTATGCGTATTTGTCTCTCATCACTTTACAACCGGTATTGGTTTCTTTGTGTTCCCATAAATTTAGAACTTCGGCAAAAGAGACCGACAGGATAAGTGCTTGTATCGATTTGTTCAGCGAAACACGTGCTCCAGCATGACTGCATTTAAAAGACTGAATGAAACTTGTTACGGCACAGGACAATAAAGATAATAGAAATAACAATATAAAGAAATAAAATAATGATAAAAAAAATCCTGAAAATGGCCGCTGGCGTGGCGTGGAAAGCAACAAGGTTTAAGGTGCTTTAGGATGTGTCTCAGACATCAGCTTGGATTACTCTGACACACCAAACGACATGTACTTTCTCTCAGCTCTTGTCGTCAACCTACAACTTTGTAATTCTAATTATGGAACTGTAGGAAATTATAATTGAAGTCAATACAGCGCCATCATCATGAGAAGCAGAACAGTTTTGCGGCGGTGGGGAATGGACAGTGAAGGAAACATTATCGACAAAATTGTGCAAAACACCTGAACAATCGTGAGGAGCGACTGAAGAAGTAGTACTACACGTTGTTCATAAAGTCTGGATACTTAGGCGAATATGAATATTTTCAATAATCACAGTAGCCAGTTAGAGAATCTCAATGAGAGATGAGAGTAGTAACTATACTGACAAGTAAAGTTAATCGCCACATCAACATGACTGTTTCGATGTTACTACTGTTTTAACCCCAGAGAGATCTTCCGCCAGCTGGATGTCGGTGCGGGCTGCACCATTTATATATTGCAAGCAAGGGAGTGAATCCCTACTATCCTCCAGCAGACTACGTGATTGCGAGAGCGAATAGGTTTCGGACTATTTCTGCCCATCTTCCGCTGCGAACACCCGACCGCTTGAGAGATGGCAAAATTTTATTCAACGACATTAACGAATAAAATTTTCAACATGGCGATGCAACGTTTGATGCGCTTTGAACCAAGTGTAGTAACTCCAGATTTCCGTCAATTTGGGCATATTCATTTATGATGCATTCCGTCAGATGATTCATATCTGTGATTTTTATTACGTGCACCTTCTCCGGTACACCCTAGAAAATGAAGTCAAGGGAACTAAAATCTGATGAGCAAGGAACCCATTCTACACAGCCACAACCACTGTCCAGACTTTATTGTCATCCCGTAGTAAAGCAAAACAAACAATGAGATTATATTCCAATTTCTGTTAAAAATATTTCTCAGCAGGTGCGAACAGAGAAGTTTGATAAAATGCTGACGGAACGGGAGACAACAATTGACTGGATCACTAAGAAGAAAACTATTTCAATACGCAAGATAATTTTCACTAGTTGTCGTCTACTCTCAGCTGACTGAGTATCAATGATCTCCATTCGAGTCTTCTCTGCCATTTTTGGACGTTCACCATATGATAGTTTAATCGAGACCTTGATATTATCAAACCAGGTTGTCCTAAGTCTTCTCTGGCGTTTGCCATTTAGCTTTCCTTCTTGTAATGAACTTTGTATAGCTTATACTCTTACTTTGTGACCGAATTACTTTCGTTCCCTTTTTGTAACGGTTGAGAGCAATGATCCTTTGATATTTGTTTTCTAATTGTTTTAGTCACTGAACTGCGGTTACCATTCGTAATGGTTTAGTCGAGTTTCTCGCCGCAGGTACTTATTTTAAAATCTGGTACGTATTCTGTAGGTTTCATTTGTCGAACCCCAGCAGTCAAACAGTGAAGAGAAACACACACACAGACGCGCGCGCGCAGATCTGCGAAATTCCGTCACAATGCATTGGTCTGCCCGGTGCTTTAGTAAATAGATCTCCAAGGTGCCGCGCAGTGGGACTGAACCCAGAACGCCGCGGTTGCAAAGCGAGCTTCTTAATTACACAACCAAGTAGATAAACACACTGTGTCAAGTGAGTGGCAGAACACTACTGTGTAGAAGAGAAACAAACCATATTAGCGATAGAGATACGCAACAACAGTCTATCTTATGTGGGACACGAACCGATATTCCTGCCGAGTAGTTGAGGATTACGCACGCAGTTAATCAATTACAATTCTCTTCAAAACAAGTTTGTATCGGAATGTATGCAATTGTTTGAAGCAGATATTGCTATAGTGAAAACTTGTAATTAATTTTCAGGCAGTATGAAATAAATGGAGCTAAATATAATATTGATCTATTGCTGCAAGTACATTCCATTCATTTATTGACGAAATAATGTTGGAGGTTGTGGGATTCATACAGTTCTTAGTAACATTAACAATAAGATTATGGAGAAAAAATACCACAAAGTAAATTGTAAACTTACAGGCAAAGTCTGCTTGCGAGCACTTTTCTACTACAAGCTATTCTCGACAATGTTCTTCAAATACTTTTCACCAATAATAGTAAAGACCCCCTTCGGTCATGAATGACCATGGGATTGCACCTAGAAAGTTACCCTCCTAGACACAAGTCTGGGCAAGGTTGTTTATGGAAGACCAGCAGTCGCCCATGCATACCGGCCTCCCCTCTCCACGACACCAGTGTTATCCAAGGGAAAGACAAAGGTCGATACAGCTTGACACCAGTGACGTCGCAACTCATTTCTACAGCTGAGTGAACTGGAGCAACGTGAAATAAAGTGCCTTGCTCAAGAACACAACACGCAGCCCGGTCCGGGATTCGAGCTCACAACCTCACGATCGTAAGCTCGACGCTCTAACCACTGAGCCATGCGCCTTCACTCACCAATAATAATAGTAATAATAAACGATAAACATCGCCCTTTTTCAAGCCTAGCCAGGCTCATGGGCCCGGTTTTCCGGTTTCTATGGCATTTTTTCCCCACAGCTTGACGGGACGCTAGTCCATCGCAGAGTTACTCAAGAAACAGGAAGAGAGAGTGAGAGAAAGTTGGGGCGAAAAAGTACAACAGGAGTGGCCACCCCCCCTGCCAGAGACTTGTGGAGTTTTTATGTGTTTTCGCTCAATAAACACACACAACGCCTGGTCTGGGAATCGAAACCGCGATCCTCCTACCGCCAGTCCGCTGCCCTAATCACTGGGCCATTGCGCCTCCACAGCAGTGGCTCTCATGGCTTCTCATCTTAACTGATCGGAAGTGTTATCATGTACATTGTTTTGTCTTGGTATAAAAGATGGGCTACAGCAAATATTCTGCTCAGTACCACAGATTTGCTTGTCAGTTTTTTTAACTTAACCAGTTGACCATGTCCCTTAGTGGCTGACGATATGTGCATCTCTGATCACGGGCAGAAGTATGGGAGGGGAGCACCATAGCCATGTGTTGAGAGGCAGACGAAATACCACTAAGCATTTCGGCCAGCGTGCTAAATATTCTGCCAGTTCGCTGATTTAAGAGTAATAATAATCTTTTCTACCGTAGGCACAAGGCCTGAACATGTTTTGGGAGGGGCCAGTCGATTAGATCGATCACAGTAGGCAACTGGTACTTAATTTAAAGACCCTGAAAGGAACAAAGGCAAAGTCGATCGCGGGAGAATTTGACGAAATACCTATTTCTTTACTACCCACAAGGGGCTAAACACAGAGGGGACAAACAAGGACAGACAAACGGATTAAGTCGATTATATCAACCCCAATGCGTAACTGGTACTTAATTTATCGACCCCGAAATGATGAAAGGCAAAGTCGACCTCGGCGGCATTTGAACTCAGAACGTAACGGCAGGCGAAATACGGCTACGCATACCGCCCGGAGTGCTAACGTTTCTGCCAGCTCACTGCCTAAATATTAATAATAATAATAATAATAATAATAATAATAAGAATGATGATGAGGATAATCATCATCATCATCATCATCATCGTTTAACGTCCGTTCTCCATGCTAGCATGGGTTGGACTGTTCGACCGGGGATCTGGGAAGCCAGAAGGCTGCACCAGGCTCCAGTCTTATCTGGCAATGTTTCTACAGCTGGATGCCCTTCCTAACGCCAACCACTCCGTGAGTGTAGTGGGTGCTTTTTACGTTCCACCTGCACGTAATAATAATAATAATAATAACAACTAGTAGTAGTAGTAGAAGAAGAAGAAGAGAAGAAGAAGAAGAAGAAGAGAAGAAGAAGAAGAAGAGAAGAAGAAGAAGAAGAAGAAGAAGAAGAAAAGAAGAAGAAGAAGAAGAATGATGTAATAATAGTAACTGTGGCTGACATCTAAGATTAGATGAGTCCAAAGAGTCTGTTGTTTGGTATTATTTCGAATTTTATGTTTCGCTATGAGTAATTCTTGTCAATAATCAAATGATAGAAGATTATCAAAGAGTTAAACGCGAAGAATGAGAAAGTCACAAAAACACAAGAGTAAAACTATAAACGTGTGAAGAAGACGAAAGTGAAGACAAGTGAAGAAAAACTAGTGAGAGATTCTTGCACACATGCATAACCATTTAACATCGGTGAAGGGAAGAATAAGGTCACCGACGCCAAGTGAGACGAAAATCTTTCTTCTGTTGCTGTAGAAGTAATTATAATTAAATGCAAAGTTTAATTGTAATTCTAATTTGGAAATAGCACATCACTAATCAGAAAGAGAATTAATTTCACTCGGAATAAACTATCACACTGCTATTAATTATATCTTATGCTTCAGCTATAAAAGACCACCAACCACCGCCACCATCAACACCACCACCACCACCATCATCATCAACAACAACAACAACAACAACAACAACAACTACATCGACAGCAACAGTAACGCTACCACCGTTATTACCACCGCAATCAAAACCACTAATATCACCACCGCCGCCGCCGCCACATCCGCCATCCACTCCACCTCCATCGCCGCTGCCACCACCGCAACCACCAGAACCAGCACCACCACTACGGTCGAAGCCACGACAAAATCTCCGCCACCACCATCTCCAACACCAGTCGCACTGCCAACATCAACACCGGCAACCGTCACCGCTACCGCAATTGCACCACTAAGACAACTAATAACTGCGCAATCACCACAGGCTCCCACCTCCACATCGCTGTAACTCCCACTTTACCCCCACCGCCACCGCCACCGCCACCGCCGCCACCATCACCACCACCATCGCAATCACAACCAACACTATCAGAACTACGAAGGGGCTGCTGAAAAGTTCCTGGCTTTGGGTAAAAGAAAATACAGGAGGATCAGTTAATTATGATCTTATTCAACATATTCCCCGCTAAGGTTCACACCCTTATTGCAGCAGTCCTTCAGTTATTCTAAGCCCTCTAATAGAACTCAGAAATGTGGGCCTCCGACTAGGCCTTTCGCGTCACCCTTCAAAGCAGGAACTTTTCAGGACCTCCATATATATATATATATAATTTGAAACTGACTTATTGGAAGTCCACCTGAAGATTGTCGATCAAGACAAGAAACAATTGTAGTGGCGGTTTTTATGACTATTTATTAAAATTTTATGTATTGATTAAGTCTTTCCTTGTTTGTTTTGCAAAATAGTGGTTTTGTCTCTAATAATATTTTATTATATATATATATATATATATATATTATATATATATATATATATATATTATAATAGAATTTTCTCCCTGAGAACAAACTGCAGATTTTTTTCTGTAGTAGTTTACTTGAAGACACACGCGGATGGGCGGGGGAAGCTAAGCGAACCTCATTAATATTTTGAATTCGGCGGTACTAACACCGAATATGATCTGTCTGATGCCGTTAGGTGGAGAGATATATTCATCTATTCTAGTACCCTCGAATTATTGAGGAATGCCATGCTGATGAGGAAAATGGTTGGTAAATTATAATTCTATATTCTTTATGCAAACCTAATTCCGAAACGCGCGTCCATGGATGACCAGATATTGATTGATTTTCGTTGCTTTACTCTCTGCCTGTGTGGATTATTTTCAGGTATTTTGGTTTCTCTAGGAGTCCCTTTTTAAAGTAGAAGAAATAGCTAAGATCTTTTGGCTGCTATTTCTAAACTTCGGTATGTGGTAAAGCAAATCTTTGATGAATACTTATTAATAAGTATATATATATATATATATTATATATATATTATATATATATATATATATATATATATATATACATATATATATATATGTATATATATATATATAATTTTTTCGTAATGAGATAAAAATCCAAGGCTGTGTAGATTTTAGAACATTTATAGACAGAAGGTCTTACAGCTGTTTCCAGGATCTCTCATAACCTCTCCCCTCTCTCTCTCGCTCTCTCTCGCTCTCTCTGTCTGTCTGTCTCTCTCTCTCTCTCTATATATATATATATATACACACTTACAGCAGGGTGCTTTTTGGTCCTGAATGTTGGGTAAAAGAAAATGCAGGAGGATCAGTAAATTAAGATTTTATTCAACATATTCCCCTCTCAGATTCTTCTGTTTTTGTAAGCCCTGTAAAAGAACTCGGCAGGTTGGGCCCCAGCCAGATTTTATGTGATACCCTTAAAGCCAAGGACTTTTCAGAACCTCCTCGGATATATATACATATATATATATATATATATATATACACGCGAGCACGCACTCACAGATCAGAACTCCATGAGCAACAATAGAAATATTCCCACACAGCCAGCATCGCAATAATTATCAATGTACTCCACCTCTTCCACCCCTCCATCCTCCTCCTTCTTTTCCTTCTCATCTCCACAACGGATATCACAAGTTACTTGACAGTCATTAACAAAAGCTTCATAATAACTAACACCACTACCATCACACCACCATTATCACCAGCAGCAGCAGCAGCAGCAGCAGCCGTCCAAGAATTTGGACCCGGAGATCTCCATTTCCAGCGACTGCGAGGGCCACCTCCCAGTGGTGTCGGGCGTCAACGAAGAGCCCTCGACTACAACAAAACGACCAAATTTTTTTTCAAGGTCTCGGGTCTCCCGCCCATAAGCCCTAGACCATCACCTAATCACCCTTACCTGTCTTGTTGCTTAACAACAACAACAACAGCACCACCACAACCACGACCACCACCTCCACCATCAGTAACTTCACCAGCACATACCCTACCACCACTGCCACTACCTCCACTACAGTACCATTACCACCACCAACACCACTATTGCTACCAACAACAGCACGCCCCTTTCATTACACCACTACTACTACCACTTCCTCCACCTTCTCTTCCTCCAGCACAACCACCATGGACTCCTCACATACTCGTTTGTGGTTCACATTGTTGTAGACGATCCCTATTCGTCCCCTTTCAACATTCTCATAACAAAAAGAATCGCTTTATAACGTCAGGCCAGAGCAAAATGCATCTTGAACTGAAAAGTTTCCCGATCGAAACCTTGTAAACCCCTTACCGTTCACGTTTCCGAACACAGCGCATCTTCTCCGTAAACGGAGCATGTCTCCCTGCAGGCTTTCGCAGCTATTTTTGTCATTTTAGTAAAAAGAAATAAATAATTAACAGCGTGCGGTGTCGATAATGTCCGTTTGGAGTTTCTATTTCCAGAGTGACAATCAAGCACACAAAATAGAATCTGCCTCGTCGCAAATCTGTGCTGAACTACGTTGAAGTGTTAATATCCAACTAGTGCGAATGCAGAAGGGGAAGACTGAAGTTAGCTAAATATTAGCAAGCTGGAAGTTTAGTATCGACTACATATGCTTATGTGGGTATGCGCGCGTATCTGTATGTGTGTGTGTGTGTGTGTGTCTGTGTCTGTGTGCGTACGCCAGTGTGTTCCATAAGTCCAACGAAAAATATAAGCCTTAGAATAACATCTCTCCATCTATCAAGCCATCTCATAAGTTCTGATCGAGTTTACCTTTTTTAAAAGTGAATGAAATTTAATAGTATTTTAGAATGTCTAATGATTTAAAAAATTATTTTTATGCATTTGTGTACATTTAAACTAATTAAATGTTATTAAAATTTCTTTGATTAAAACTCTTTCTAACATGGGAGTATCCAAAGAGCATTTGAGGCACACCTGTTTGCGTCCGACTATAACACGTTCTAAGGAGCCTGCTATCATTATTTTGCATGTCGGGGAAAGCATTTACAATTTTAAAGTTCCTATTAACGAATGAAAGCTGTGTAACGATGAATAAAGAGTAGCAACATCATTTTCCAAATTTCTGTTTTATATGTAATTACTCTTCAAACAATATGTCCAGAATTTTCAACTCTATTGTGTATCTCATATAAATATAACGGTTAATATAGGGCGTAACAAATATCAGAAAATCAAAAAAAAATGTGTGTAATAGGTGTAAAACAACTTCCTATGAACGAATATGAAAAAAAAAATTCGCGCACGCGAAAGGGGGGTGGGGGAGAGGCCTCGGAAAATTCACATCGGGAAGTTCCGAAAGCGTCTGAGGAGCTGACCCGGGCACCAAAACAAAAAAAAAAATAGTGTAATATGTGTAAAACAACTTGCTCTAAACGAATATGACAAAACAAAATGCGCTCTCGCGAAAGAGGGGTGGGGGAGAGGCCTCGGAATATTTATATCGGGAATTTCCGAAAGCGTCTGAACCGGGCACAAAAACAAAAACAAAAACAGCGTAATAGGTGTAAAACAATTTGCTCTAAACGACTATCATGAAAAAGATGCGCGCTCGCGAAAGAGGGGTGGGGGAGAGGCTTCGGAAATTTCACATCTTCAGTCCACGGCCTTTAAACTAAGAAAAAATAGTGTAATTGGTGTGTAAAACTACTTGTTCTAAACGAGTATCAAGAACACACACTCACACACGAATCATAAACTCCGTATTTCGCAAAAAAAAAAAATAAAGAGAGAAATTCTGGAAAAAGTGAAGAAATGTTGGATCTCATTCCTTGGTTAAAGCTATTTTAAACATTAAATTTATGCTTTTCTTTGAAATAGTTCAGATATATGCAATTCTTTTCACTTATTAAGATGCATTTATCAGAAAAAAAGAGACAGAAAAAATTATTATTTTGTGTCAATCCTTCCCTAATTATCCTTTATTAATTAGTTTTGGCGTGTATTTTTTTCCCAAATTTATTTTTTCACCTTTACAACACTGTTTAGTAAAGCAATTAATTATCTTTATAATTTGCATATTTGACTTATTAATCAAAATTCTCTAGATGTAATATATACTAAGTAATGCATCCTTCATTTATGTGTTCCGTTCTGTATTATGCATGCGTGACTGTTTGTATGTAAGTGTGTTTAACTGTGCACATGAATGTGAATATTAAAGAACATATTTATTTACTATGATTGTTATTTTCAGAACAAATAAATCTTTTGGCTGTTATGTTATTGATGTTATTATTATTGCTAGTTAAAGGGTGGTGACTTGGCTGAATATTTTGAGTCTTGTAGTATGTAGTTGTGTTAGTCAATATTCTGAGTTCAAATCCAACTCATTTCTTTATCATCATTATCGATGGACCACTCAAAGAGGTATGTATACATTATCATTTTCGTAACATAATTTCTGTAGTATTTCAAGATGTTTCTGACACGTATTTTGATTCACATGGCGGAGATCCAACATTTCTTCACTTTTTCCAGAATTTCTTCTCTTTATTTTTTTTTTTTGCGAAATACGGAGTTTATGATTCATGTGTGAGTGTGTGTTCTTGATACTCGTTTAGAACAAGTAGTTTTACACCAATTACACTATTTTTTCTTAGTTTAAAGGCCGTGGACTGAAGATGTGAAATTTCCGAAGCCTCTCCCCCACCCCCCTTTCGTGAGCGCGCATTTTTTTCATGATAGTCGTTTAGAGCAAGTTGTTTTACACCTATTACGCTGTTTTTGTTTTTGTTTTTGTGCCCGGTTCAGACGCTTTCGGAAATTCCCGATATAAATATTCCGAGGCCTCTCCCCCACCCCTCTTTCGCGAGAGCGCATTTTTCTTTTTCATATTCGTTTAGAGCAAGTTGTTTTACACATATTACACTATTTTTTTTTTGTTTTGGTGCCCGGGTCAGCCCCTCAGACGCTTTCGAACTTCCCGATGTGAATTTTCCGAGGCCTCTCCCCCCCCCCCTTTCGCGTGCGCGAATTTTCTTTTTCATATTCGTTCATAGGAAGTTGTTTTACACCTATTACACACATTTTTTTTTGATTTTCTGATATTTGTTACGCCCTATATTAACCAATATAACAACTACATGCTGAATCTTAATGCCAGGATAGGAAGATACTTGAAGAGGACACAGCTTGAATTTTAATCCTACCTACCTACATTCTTTTCTTTTCCAACAGTCTAATCTGTTGAGTGTATATCAATAATAACAATAATCTTTCCTACTCTAGTCACAAAGCCCGAAATATATTAGGGAGGGACCAGTTCATTGGATCGATCCCAGTACGCAATTGGTACTTAATTTATCGACCACGAAACGATGAAATGCAAAACTGACCTCGGCGTAATTTGAACTCAGAAGGTAGCGAAGGACGAAATACCACTAAGCATTTCGTCCAGCGTGCTAACGACTCTGCCAGCTCGCCACTTTAATAATAATAATGACGATGATGATGATGATGATGATGATGATGATGATGATGATGATGATGATGATGATGATGATGATCCCAACCAATAAGTGACTACACAATGAATTCCTCGTAGCCACAGTGTGGTTGCCGGAAAACATAGAATGAAGGTTTAAAAATAGATATATAGAAACCTCTGAAATACGAAATAGCCCGGCTATGGAAAATGCAGAACATGAAGATAATGAAATTATTGTTGTGTCCTCGGGGAAAATATCAGAAGGTATCAAGAGGAATATATGGGAAATCGGAATAGAGTGATTCACAGATCTGTAACAAAGGGTTTGCCTCCAGGACACGGCCAGAACGATCAAGCATGCTACCGTAAGCTGCAGGTAGTAAGTTCGCTACGCATGCAGGACTCTGTCTCTTAGATAAGATATAATGGATGCGATAAGTTAGTGTCTGTAAATATTTATAAACATTTCGTATCTGACGATTATTTCTTTAAAATTCTAAGCTAAAATTCTTCAAATAAAACTAATAATTACATCGGCTTAATGTACGCCAGTATATATTCCCAAAAATTTGATTGCCATGAAAATCGATAGTATTAGAAGCAGTTTTATCGGTATTTGGTCTAATGAAAATTAAGAAATTTACTACGAGTCACACGTTCGAAAATCATTAACAAATAAATAAATGAAACCACCACTACCACCGACAGGAACTGAACTCATGATAGAGAGATCAAAGATAATATAATGCAAATACTTCACTAAATTACTAAGGCAGCGTGTTCGCTAAGGTTATTCATAAAACACCACACGTACGTGTAATATTCACTTACGTGACAAGTTCATAGCGAATTTCTTAGGTAGCTGTCAGAGAGGTTCTCTCTCTGTAGATTACATGGAATAAATATTACTGATGAATTCATAATGTCCGGAGAAACTTGGTGTAGGTGTTTTCCATTACAGTCTTCAGAAATAGCTGTGGTTTAATCATAGGGAGCACAAGGATAAATAATATATGCTTTTGGTATGTAAGTATGTAAATATATTTATATGCTGTTCGCTATAGAGTTTAGTCAGTTACATCTGTCGAGAATATGTGGTTTAATCGAAAAAATGCGTCCAATTTTATCTACAGGGAAATTTTTTGCATGAGGCAGCGTTTATTAACTTATTGCAATAAAGCTTATCTTGATATTTGTTATTATGGTTCGGAGAAAATTAAAGTAGAATCAACCCAGAATCGCAAATATTAGTTTATCACACTTGGTGGCATTTCACCGATGAGATAAAATTAAATACGAGGGAAATATTTAGGATCTTTTCGGTTTGAACGGCAGTTTTTCTAGCGGTGTCATATGAAATTGTCACCCATAATTATGACCCTAGAATCGATCTATTGCATTTCAATCTCTTTTAGGGTTAGGGTTAGGTTTAGGGTTAGGGCGGGGGAGGGGTATCTTTTTATTCTTCACAAATGTAAATAGACCCAATCTGTTTCTTAAACGAGGGACATATTCATACGGCACAGAATGCTTTTTAACTCAATAGACGCCACTGATTGGTTGAAATTGCAGAAATTGAAGAGAAAAACAACAAATATCTTACAAACTATAGTATTTTCTCAATAAAGCCAAGAGAAAAAGATGTTTTATAAACACATTTTACCAGTATATGAAGTTTAAACTTTTTTAGTTACCTAGAAATTATGTTAAAAACTGCCGTTCAAACCGAAAAGATCCAGTATTTAATCTGGAAATCCAGATTTCCTATCATCACACCATCTATACTCACCAAGCATGGGTATCCATATTTTCGTAAATAAAACATCAAATATCACATCCACCATCCATTGCAAAGAAGTTATTTAGCATGAAATGAAAATTATTGATTGTGTTGATAAATGCATATTGTTGGTTTTTGAAAAATTTAATAGGAGCGAATGAAATAAACGTAGTTAATTATTCCTTCATTTTCTGGCGCTTTTAATTTCCTTTGAGAAGTAACCATTTTAATTTTCTGTATGTTTCTGAAGTTAAAGGGAGGGGATAGGCTCCATTCTATATTTCAAGATAAAAATGAAGCAGAGTAAAAACAAATGTCTGAATTTTCGCTTTCTCAATTACAAAAGGAAAGGAAGTGACGTGAAATGCATACAATTACATATGGAGAAAGGAAGAACATGATGAAATAATTTCCCTATCTACGTGTGGTCGTACAACTGTAACAAATAAGAATGAATTGCTACAATGAGTTCATTGTGAATTAAGTTAATTATAAAAGCTACTTTCTTTCTACTTACAGTTCCCTCATTTGTCTTTTTCGAGGCTGTAGCAAATTATCATTCTTATATTTGAGTTTGCCCAACTCGATAGAATATCGTGGTAGAATGAGAGGCATCATCATCATCATTGTTCGACCGTGGTCGAGACAATGGAATTTACCATGCTACGCCAGACTTCACGGTCCATCATGGCATTACGGAGGTCCTGTTGCTGGATGCCTGTATCCATAGTATAACTGAAGACTGCTTCTTGGCATTACAGGTTTGAGTACCTTCGTTTGTTAAACGTGTGGTAAGGTCTTTTCCTCACCTGAATCGTCGCCGTCTGAAAAAGTTCCCTTGTTCATGCTTTCCTGGCAGCTGTCACCTTGTATAAATCAAGAAAAACAGTGAGTAGTAATGAGTAAATGTATAGTTCTATGTTACAGTGTGTAACGATGTGTGTGTGTGTGTGTGCGTGCGCGCGTGTACAAGTGTGTCACCAGAATGTGGCTGTGGGGGGCAGTGTTAGGTAATGTGAAGTGTATCAGTATGCGTCGGTATGAGTATAAAGCAATATTAATAGATGAAAGAGTGAGTGAAGAAGAGCAAGGAAGTGATCGAGAGAAAGAAGCGCGGGAGGGAGACAAAGCAACAGCGGGAGAGCGCTAGAAAGGTAGAGAAAGAAGAGATGTATAGAAGAAGGCGGGAAGAAGAAGAAGAAAGGGTGAAGCAGAAGAAAGGGAGAGATAATATGCGGAAGCTATAATGTTAATATAGCATTACTAACAATGTTATATCTCACCTAGACTATATGATCCTATTATCACGAGAATGTAAGATAACCAACAAGCAATCTTAATAGGATGTCATAATAACTGTCCAATATTTCTCCTTTATGTCAACGTAACCCCCTAAATGACAACTACATACAATAACTGGATGATCATATGAGCACTTCACGTCACCAGGTTAATTCACCAAACAAAGGCTTTCAAATGCTGATAATAGTCAATAATGGTGGCGAATGAATTTGTATGTTTAGTTTCAGTTCCAGAACGAGGCTTACTTGATTTCTAGTGTTAATATAGTATCCCACCGTCATTTCTCTCTCTTTTTTTTCTCTTTTGATAGCAGTATAGTTTCCAATTTTTTCTGTCTTCAGAAAAGAAACATAACGAATTAATTTCCAAAGTAATGTGTACAGTAATAATTAAAATAAAGTTGACGTTAAGTATTTGAAGTATGTAGAACATTTTTTCCATTATTCGTTCATGCATTTTCACACACTCACACACACACACATACACACACACATATTATTAAAGGACATTTCTGTTATAAGTCAGCGCTAAGTTGTTCAAAGTTGTATATAATTTCGATGAAATATAAGTAGATAGCTTTGACACAAAATGTAATAAAGCAGCGGAAAGACATATCATTAATCTTGACTCGTTCAGCTTGGCAGAGCAAAAATATACGTGCTGTGTTTGTCAGCGGATATATGATCTTTTCACAAGTGCTACTCTGCTTAGCAAGGACCAAAGTAACATCTGATGTTCTACTGTAAATATGTGTATAAGAAATTCAATTAACAACCAATAGGTTCTGGTTCCAATTTCAATGCATGGCTTATTAAGAAAGTGTCTTGTACTTGAGACTTGAAATGAACAATGCCTGTGACTGAAGTTTGATAAAAAGAGACAGTAAATGTTCATATGTATGTATGTATGTATGTATGTATATGTATGTATGTATGTATGTATGTATGTATGTATGTATGTATGTATGTATGTATGTGTGTGTGTGTGTGTGTATGTATGTATGTATGTATGTATGTATGTATGTATGTAGGTATGTATGCATGAATGTATATGTATGTACGTTCTTCTCTTTCTCTTTTTAAGTTTAGATTAAATATTAATTGGCCACCTGAGCAAGGTTGTGAAGGAAAGAATCATCTTTTAAGCACCGTCCTTTAAATCTTTCAGATTTTTATTGTTCCAGATTTCGTGATCGTCTCAAGCATATGATTTAAGGATATGCATTCTCTTCCCAAGATTCCAAGTGCATCATACTTTGGTTCAGACGAGTTGGTATGTATCCTGTATGCTTGCATGTCATTATTCAGTTTTATTTCAAGATTTCTTGCCAATAGAGAAAGAACCGGTTTCTAACCTAGATCCATGGCTCCTTCGTTGGAATTTCAACATCAACAACAAGGAGTGGCTGTTTGGTAAGTAGCTTGCTAACCAACCACATGGTTCCGGGTTCAGTCCCACTGCGTGGCACCTTGGGCAAGTGTCTTCTACTATAGCCCCGGGCCGACCAATGCCTTGTGAGTGGATTTGGTAGACGGAAACTGAAAGAAGCCTGTCGTATATATGTATATATATATATAAGTGTGTGTGAATATGTTTGTGTATCTGTGTTTGTTCCCCTAGCATTGCTTGACAACCGATGCTGGTGTGTTTACGTCCCCGTCACTTAGCGGTTCGGCAAAAGAGACCGATAAAATAAGTACTGGGCTTACAAAGAATAAGTCCCGGGGTCGATTTGCTCGACTAAAGGCGGTGCTCCAGCATGGCCGCAGTCAAATGACTGAAGCAAGTAAAAAAAAAAAAATAAATAAAATAAAATGTATGTATGTATGTATGTATGTATGTATGCATGCATGTTTGCATGTATGTATGTTACGTATGTATGTATGTTATGTATGTATGTATGTTATGTATGTATGTATGTATGTATGTATGTATGCATGCATGATTGCATGTATGTATGTATACATACGTGCAGATTTGTATACTTTTTTTATGTATGTCTTTTCATGAACATATTTGCATATCTAGACATGTTCATGTATACTTAAATGATAAACCTCTGGAAAGTTTTACACATTTTTTCAGTTCCAGTGATGGTTTCGATCTGTAGTTTTCGAATCACCTTTCTCGTTTTGGGTTTTGAGAGGCCTAATTTCTCGAGATTGGTATGTAGGCAGTGTGTTACATATCCCAGTGTTCCAATAATTACAGGTATAAATCTGAAATTCTAATCTGGATAGGGTAACTGCAGATCTCTCAATAGTTCTGCGTCGGTTTTCACTTTTTCACTGATCTTCAGCTTTACGTTAACATCCGCTGAGTAGGTAGCTGATTTCCACAACTGTACGTATGTATGTATGTATGTATGTATATATGTGTATTATGTATTTATCTCCTTATTCACTTTATTTCCAGATTTCTTGCAGATAGAGAAAGAACTGGTTTCTAACTTAGATCCAAGAGGAAATATCTATTTTTTTACTACCCACAGAGAGGACAAACAAGGACAGACAAACGGATTAAGTCGATTACATCGACCTCAGTTCGTAACTGGTACTTAATTTATCGACCCCAAAAGAATTAAAGGCAAAGTCGACCTCGGCGGAATTTGAACTCAGAACGTAGCGGCAGACGAAATACGGCTACGCATTTCGCCCGGCGTGCTAACGCTTCTGCCAGCTCGCCGCCTTCGTGTGACTGATACTAATAAATACATTTTATTGTCGCCGACTCGTCTATCTCTTGTTCATTTGAACGACCATCCATCCGTTTTATACCAGTAACATTACGTTACACAAACATGCACACATACACACACACATATACGCGTGCGTATTTAAGTGTATGATTGTGTGTGTGTCTGTGTGTGTGTGTGTGTGTGTGAACTAATGACTACTGTTCAGAAAATGCATTACAAGAAGAATAGAATTAAAACAGTGTTATACAAGATGTTGGCAAGAGGGATAGATCTACCAGTATGTTAATTACAAACACTATCTCTCCATTTAACTACACACACTCACACACACGCGCGCACACACACACACACAAAAACACACTCATATACACACACACAAATACATACAAAAATACAAATAGAAGGATTGTGTGACAGACAGACATATAGGTAGATAGGTAGATAGGTGGATAAAGAGAAAGAGAGAGCGAACGAGAAAGAGAAAGTGAAAGAAAGAGAGAGAGAGAAAGATAGCAAGAGAGAGAGAGAGAGAGGGGGAGAGAGAGAGAGAGGGGGAGAGAGAGAGAGAGAGGACAACCGCTGTTTACTATGTACAGACTGACAGATAATGTGAGATAACCTCACCTATCCACAGATGAACGGTTAAAACTATCTGTCTTTTCGCGATATTCATATAATTCATTTCCCGTTACGTTAAATATGGTTTTGCAGATATTAAACCCGCCACCACACACCTCCATGCCGGATGAACGTTTATGTAATTGCAATGATTCCATTTATATTCACAGACATATCTTTGGAGATGATTACACTTCACAAAGTGACTTCATGCGTACGTAACGCATATATACCTATATATATATACATACATACATGCATATATACATAGACGTATATATATATATATATATATATATATATATATATATATATATATGTATGTATATATATATGTATATACATGTATACACACACACACATATATATATATATAACATACATTATACATAGAATCATACATACGTAAATACCTACCTATCTGCCTACCTACCAAACAACACGCCTATCTATTTATGTACCTACCTACCTACCTACCTACCTACCCAACTACCCACCCACCTACCTACCTACCTACCTACCTACATGAACACATATATGGATTCATACGTACGTATTTCCATGCGTACATACGAGATATACATGCATGTGTACATACACCTACCAACATACCGACATAGTACATATATACGTAAGTAGATGTATAGCTACATATATTTACAAACACACACACACACATACCTACACTCACACATACACACGCGCACATATATACACCTGGAATTATACATATCGGCAGGCGGGTAAATATCTGAAGACTAAACTGATTTTCAAACATATAAACAGAACGTGCCCACAGACATTCCCGTGTATACATGCATACATTCATGCATGTGTGTATGAATAACTATTTGTATATTTGTTTATATATATATATATATATATTTATATATATATATAATATAATATATATACATATGCATGTATGCATGTGTGTATATATAGATATATATATGTATGTGTGTATGTATGCATGGTGTATGTATGTACATAGATAGATATATATGCATATATATATATATTATATAGGTATATATGTATATATATATATATATATATATATAATATATATACATATGCATGCATGTGTGTATATATAAATATATGTCTCTCTCTCTCTCTCTCTATATATATATATATATACATATATACCTATATAATATATATATATG
>NW_021833597.1:5000-7500 GCF_006345805.1 Octopus sinensis | reverse complement strand
TCGAAAGGATGAAAGGCAAAGTCGACCTCGGCGGAATTTGAACTCAGAACGTAACGACAGACGAAATACCGCTAAGCGTTTCGCCCACCTTATTAGCGGTGCTGTTGTTACTTGTGTCATTGGTTGAAACAAATTTATTAGCACAGTTTTAAAACTATACTGATGTGGTATCACATCCACTTTTTATTGTGTGGATTGTTGTAATTTCTTTCATTTTTGTTGATTGGTTTTGTATTGATGTTAAATTTGTTTAATTAAAATTTTATTTTAAACGAAACCTCCAATTCAAAAGACATTAAATCATAACTATGAAAGAAAACAAAACATTGCAACATTGATTTTTTTTGTTGATAACTTTAAATATCGACGACTGTGATTTTTCTACTACTGAGTAAAAAGAAGAAACATTGAATAAAAAAAATAACAAATATCAAATACTAAACGTTGTAAAAACAAATAAAGTCTATCAACGCCGTTGTCATAATCATCGTTATCATGTTTCTGATCATCATCATCATCCATCATCATCATCACCGTCATCATTATCATCGTAGTCGTTGTTGTCCGCCTAATTCTTGTCACCGTCATTGTTATCGTCGTCATCGTTGGCATCGTCATCATCATCGTTGTCCTCCTCCTAATCCCCCTCCTCCTCCTTCTAATCCCCCTCCTCCTCCTCGTTCTCCTATCCTCTCCTCATCCCACTCCCCTCCTCGTCTTCACCCCCACCATCATCTCAGCAGCAGCAGCAACCACATCAGCAATAACCGCAAGAGCATCATCATCATCATCCTCATCATCATCATCATCATCATCATCATCGTCATCATCATCATCATCATCATCATCATCAGTAGCAACTGGAGTAGAAATAGCCACAGCTGTAGTAGTAGCAAGTGTGATGTAAAACATTAAAGTACAGAAATTACGGTGATTAGGAAGAATTTATTTTTTTCTCTCTCAGAAAAAGCAAATGTCACAAATAATATGGCGATATCAGAATGATAGAAACATATAAGGAGAAAAGAGAGAGAGAGAGAGAAAATCTCTGCAGCTGAGAATCGTCGAATTCCATAGTAACTACTTCCGGCATTTTATAGCATTTTCGTGGATGCATCTACATCATTATACATACATGCATACATACATGCATGCATACATACATACATGCCAGCGTTTTAGTCTATATAGGCATCATTAGATTTAGTTAAGCATGCAATATTGGTGCACAGTAGTTTAATGTGGCATATATATGGAGCTCTAATCCTAATGGTAATGTGTCGTGCACTTAAAACACATCTTACATTTATTTTCAAATATGTATATATTCTTTTCTACTCTAGGCACAAGGCACGAAATTGTTTTTCTTTTTTTTTTGAAGGGGGGGGTCTAGTCGATTAGATCAATCTCAGTACGCAACTGGTACTTAATTTATTGACCCCCGAACAGATGAAAGACAAAGTGAACCTCGGCAGAATTTGAGCTCAGAATGTAGAGGCAGACGAAATACCTATTTCTTTACTACCCACAAGGGGCTAAACACAGAGCGGACAAACAAGGACAGATAAACGGATTAAGTCGATTATATCGACCCCGGTGATGTAACTGGTACTTAGTTTATCGACCCCGAAAGTATGAAAGGCAAAGTCGACCTCGGCGGAATTTGAACTCAGAACGTAACGGCAGACGAAATACGGCTACGCATCTCGCCCGGCGTGCTAACTTTTCTGCCAGCTCACCGCCTTATAAATAAGTATATATAATGTGTTCAGTTTAGAAGCGAAGCACAACATCAGAATCTCTGACTCAATTCATGTAGAACAAACCATTCGAAATTTCTGTTATTGTACCTATGTGGATAGAACTAAGACTGGCTAGCTTGTTCTGACATAGGACTGTATAATGTATAATGATGAACTCAAAGCAAGTAATGATATTTTCAATGCATTTAATAAGTATGTTTCGGATAATCCTGCAATGAATAAAACAGAAAGAGAGCTTCATCTTTAACGAAAAATCTTCCTCGGTTAAGAAGTATCAGAATATGAACCATTTGGTAGAATTCACTCTTTATATGTGGCTGGCACAATTCATGTTGCCTTCTAGATAAGGAGAGGACGTGGCCAGAAAGGTGTAAAATGTCTATAAGGGGGTGGGAATAAAAGTGTGTGTGTGTGTGTGTGTGTGAGAGAGAGAGAGAGAGGAGAGAGAGAGAGAGAGAGAGAGAAAGTGAGTGAGAGAGACAAACAGACAGACAAGAGAGAACGAGAGATAGAAAAGGATAGAGAGAGAAAAAGGATGGAAAGTAGATTGGTAGTGTGGTTATGAGGACAGAGAAAAGATTAGGGAGATAGAAACATACGGGAAGAGAAAAGAGAGCGTAGTCTAAAGAAAAGAAAAAAATAACTAAATAAATGAGAATATTTTGACAGAAATGTAGTTGTTCGTAGAAGTGGGAGGAATTTGAGTTGCGATTACTGAAGGAGGAATATTATGGTCC
>NW_021833596.1:55000-57615 GCF_006345805.1 Octopus sinensis | reverse complement strand
CACCGACAACAACAGCAACAATGAGAATCCGTTTCATAGGTATACCGTTTCATAGGCAGTGAGCTGGCAGAACCGTTAGCACGCCGGCCGAAGTGCTTAGTGGTATTTCGTCTGCTACTACGTTCTGGGTTCAAATTCCGCCGAGGTCGACTTTGCCTTTCATCCTTTCGGGGTCGATTAAATAAGTACCAGTTACGCACTGGGGTCGATATAATTGACTTAATCCGTTTGTCTGTCCTTGTTTATCCCCTCTGTGTTTAGCCCCTTGTGGGTAGTAAAGAAATAGGTATTTCGTCAGCCGTTACGTTCTGAGTTCAAATTCCGCCGAGGTCGACTTTGCCTTTCATCCTTTCGGGGTCGATTAAGTAAGTACCAGTTACGCACTGGGGTCGATATAATTGACTTAATCCGTTTGTCTGTCCTTGTTTATCCCCTCTGTGTTTAGCCCCTTGTGGGTAGTAAAGAAATATGTATACCGTTGAATATACAGAAGATATTGGTGACACAACATAATATAATATTCAGCGTCCATATGTATATGTATATATATATATGTATGTGCGTGTATGTTTGTGTGTCTGTGTTTGTCCCCCTATCATTGCTTGACAACCGATGCTGGTGTGTTTATGTCCCCGTTACTTGGCGGTTCGGCAAAAGAGACCGATAGAATAAGTGCTGGGCTTACAAAAGAATAAGTCCCGGGGTCGAGTTGCTCGATTAAAGGCGGTGCTCCAGCATTGCGGCAGTCAAATGACTGAAACAAGTAAAAGAGTAAAAGAGTAAAGAGTATATATATATATATATACATGCACACGCATGTACTTTCGAATGTATATTACATATACCTATATCAGCAATAATAAATCTCTGAGCGAGGTATAAACTGTAGCCGCAACACATCGTGAAGTATATTTGTCACTTAAATATGACTAACTCTTAAGGACGGATGCTACTGTCGCTTGTAGCCCACAGTTTTTCGATATCAGTGACTTTTCGTCACTGGAAAAAGGATATATATTTGCAAGGGGAGGCCTACTTTTCATCGACAACTCGTGATTGTCACACGCTGATGACGGGTCACACGCTGATGACCCAGAAACTCGAGTTCCTGTATGTCATATGTCGATGATGGAAAGGATGGCTTCTCTTTGCAAATAGTGATAGGGCACAGAAAGTGTGTCAATAGCCAGCTGGAGGAAGTGTCCTCCTGGGGATGAATGCTACAGTAGCATCCACTCTTAGGGGTTAGCCACATTTAAGTCTCAAATATACTTCACTATATATATATATCGACTTGCCTAACATACTTATCATTGCATTTATTCCTACATATATATATATATATATATATATATTATATATATATATATATATATATAATATATATCACGTGATCACGTGACCGCCCAGACCATCAGATGTTGTTACACATCGCTGGTCACAATGCGTTCGCATTGTTTTAGACTTTGAATGACGCCACCCCGCTGGCTAAGCGAGCAGGCAATATATTATATATATATAATATATATATATATATATATATATATTATATATATATATATATTTCAATATTTAATAATGAGGGAGATAAATTAAATTACGAGGGAGATAAATTTGGTTCTGGTGTTCGCTGTACTTTTCCTCTAGAGAATTTCCTTGCAGTTTGATCGTTGATGGTCTGTTTCTAGCATACGGCCGACTCCCTAACAGTAAGCCCTGCCAATATACACACCACACACAACCACACATATATATATATATATATATATATATTATATATATATATATATATATATATATATATATATATATATATATATGAATACATGCAATGATAAGCAAGTTAGGCAAGTCGATTTGCACAGACTATTAGATACATTTAATACAAAACTGCACGTGTGTGTGTGGATATAAAATAATCCGTCTTACGCAAAATATAAATAAGATCAGGAATTTAATGGATTGAGTTTTATGAGTCCAACAGTAATTTTCTGGTGGCTCTGTGGCCTGGAATAACGATAGCTACTTGGTTCCTTTATCAGATAACACCGCCTCCGTCTTCAGGGGAGAGATTTACACTTGAGGTGTTGACAGGATGGAGTTTAAAGTTCAAATCTCTTGAGCATTTCGATGTGTCTATACGGAGAACACCTGTTTCTAGCCTATATATATATATATATATATAGTATGTATATATATATATATATGTGTGTATATATAGTGTATGTATATATATTATACATACACACACACATATATACATACATATATATATATACGTACTATATATATATATATATATATTATACATACATGCATATATATATGTGTATATATATATATGTGTATATATATATATATGTATATATTTCTATTATTTGTCTTTTACTTCTTTTGCTTCAAACATTTGACTATGGCCATGCTGGGGCACTGCCTTTAGTCGAATAAATCGATCCTAGAGCTTATTCTTTGTAAGTCTAGCACTTATTCTATCGGTCTCTTTTGCCGAACCCCTAATTTACGCGGACGTAAACAGACCAACTTCGGTTGTGAACCGATGATGAGGACAAACGCAAACACACAAACGTATGTATCTATATGTATATATATATATA
>NW_021833596.1:47500-50000 GCF_006345805.1 Octopus sinensis | reverse complement strand
CAGATTCTGCCGAAGCCGACTTTGCCTTACATTCTTTTGGGGGTCGACAAAATAAGTACATGTTAAACACTGGGGTCATTATAAAGGACTTACTTCCGGCCTTGTACCAAAATTTGAAGCCGATGTACGAGGGGCGTTCAATAAGTAATGCCTCTGACCCACTTCCAGTTGTTTGAAATTAAGAGAAGCTATCAAAATCAAGAGGCGGGGCAAGATCAGCAAAGGCATCCTCCTCCTGCAGGACAACGCTCCGATCCACAACTCGCGTGTCGCCAGATCAGAAGCACAGGCGTGCGGCTATGAACTCTTCCCCCATCCCCCCTACTCACCTGACCTTGCACCCTCTGATTTTCACCTCTTCCCAGCCATGAAGTTGTTTTTGAAAGGAAAGCGTTTCCCAGATGATGCAGCCTTGATTTCTGAAGTCACGTCGTGGTTGGAGGACCAAGCTGGGGTCTTCTACGAAAACGGTCTTCAGAGCTGCATCAAACGATGGGAGAAATGCATAACTCTGGGTGGTTCCTATGTAGAAAAAGACTAGTAACTGTTCCAAGTTTCGTTGCTCTACTGCTATGGGAAGTGGGTCAGGGGCATTACTTATTGAACGCCCCTCGTATTATGGCGTCACCAGACGTGTCTAAACTTTTCCGATGCGTGTGGCATTGTGAGAGAGTCGGAAGGTAGTTCGAAGATGCGTGCGCAAGATCCCAAATCAAGAACGTGGAATAAATCAGAGAGCAACAAGAATAACCACATAAAAAAACAAAACAAAGAAAAACACAAGCCAAAGGTATTTTTTTTTTCTTTTTCTGAACATTCAATTTTATTCAAAGAATTTTCACTACAACAATAAAGACGCTGGTATAAATGTTCCTCAGCTTTACTCAAACAAATATTCCTCATTAAAATCATTATTATTATTATTATTATTATTATTATTATTATTATTATTATTATTATTATTATTATTATTATTATCATTCAGTAGTTTTATTTTTTTATAGCGTGCTTTCACTTCAGTACCGAGCGCAGCTCTGTGTGCCTTGGGTATGTGCTGTGATTTGTTGTGATGCTCTGATGGTTATTGTATGGAAAGTGTTCTGCGTAGGATGTGTGCAGTGCCCAGTAGTGCAATTTTCTGTATGTTATATGTGTTTGTAAGTCCTGGTGTTCTTCTTATGTATTTGTCTGAATATTTTTTTATCATGCCTAATGCACCTACTATGATAGGAATTGTTTCTGTTTTTAGATTCCACATTCTTCTTCTTCTTCTTCTTCTTCTTCTTCTTATTATTATTATTATTATATTATTATTATTATTATATTATTATTATTATTATTCAGTAGTTTTATTTTTATAACTGCTTTCCCCTCACTCACTACCGAGCGCAGCTCTGTGTGCCTTGGGTATGTGCTGTGATTTGTTGTGATGCTCTGATGGTTACTGTATGGAAAGTGTTCTGCGTAGGATGTGTGCAGTGCCCAGTAGTGCAATTTTCTGTATGTTATATGTGTTTGTAAGTCCTGGTGTTTTTGTTATGTATTTGTCTGAATATTTTTTTATCATGCCTAATGCACCTACTATGATAGGAATTGTTTCTGTTTTTAGATTCCACATTCTTTCTTCTTCTTCTTCTTCTTCTTATTATTATTATTATTATTATTATTATTATTATTATTATTATTATTATTATTATTATTATTATTATTCAGTAGTTTTATTTTTTATAGCGTACTTTCACTTCACTACCGAGCGCAGCTCTGTGTGCCTTGGGTATGTGCTGTGATTTGTTGTGCTGCTCTGATGGTTACTGTATGGAAAGTGTTCTGCGTAGGAGTGTGGCAGTGCCCAGTAGTGCAATTTTCTGTATGTTATATGTGTTTGTAAGTCTGGTGTTTTTGTTATGTATTTGTCTGAATATTTTTTTTATCATGTCTAATGCGCCTACTATGATAGGATTGTCTCTGTTTTCAGATTCCACATTCTAGTTACCTCTATTTCCAGGTCTTTGTATTTTGAAAGTTTCTCCATTTCTTTTAGAGACACGTTGTCATCTGCCGGTATCGATACATCAATTAGAAAGCATTTTTTTTCTTCATGATCTCTGACAACTATATCTGGCCTGTTGGCCTTAATATTATTATTATTATTATTATTATTATTATTATTATTATTATTATTATTATTATTATTATTATATTATTATTATTATCATTATTTCTACTACTTCCGAAATCATCATTATTATTATATTTTAAGTATCATCTTCATCATCGTTTAATGCTAGACTCTACTATCACAACAGACATACCTGAGATATGTGTGCCCGTGAATGTGTGTGTCTGCGTGTATGGAATTTAAGTTATCGATTTTGGGAGCTGTAGAATTGTGTTTCTATGCCTGCCACAGCAGTTTCGCTTTGTTACTGGGGGGTTCCGTTTGGTTTTATGTTAAATTTTCTCGCGTTAGTGGTTGCTAAATTTTTATGCATATGTAGTT
>NW_021833596.1:40000-42500 GCF_006345805.1 Octopus sinensis | reverse complement strand
TAGCAGAAGGCTTGTTCTTTATTCCGTAGAAGAAAAAATTCAAATCGAACCATGTTAACACCAAAAATTATTTGCATCAAAAAGGTACTTTTTTTCTATGAAAATCCCTATTTTTTACAATTTTTGGACTGCTGTGTCGCCATTTTTCGCTATATTTCAACCAGAAAAATGTTCACTTAAAGAGAATAACAAGCTGCATAATGCAAAATTTTTACTTTTCAAAAATGGGTCGAAAAGAAAACAAACCTGAGCAACGCCGGGCTACACTGCTAGTTATTTTATATAAATATCTTGTTTTAAGCTTTGTTTATTTTTACCAGACACTTTTCTTAAATTCTGTGTAATTTTCGTGTCTTATAATTACTATTATTATTATTATTGTTGTTGCTATTGTTGTTGTTGTTGTTGTTGTTGCTGTTGTTGTTGTTGTTGTTGTTAACATAATTAAACGACAAGCTAGCAGAATGGTTAACAGGTCAGACAAAATGTTTAGTGGCATTTATTCCGGCTCCTTTCTTTATGAGTTCAAATTTTGCCCAGGTCGACTTAGGCTTACAACTTTTTACGGTCGATAAATCACAAGTTGAGTATTGGGATAATCAACTGACCCCTCCCCACAAAAAAAATCAGGATTTCTGTCTATAGTAGAGAAGGATTATTATTATTATTATTATTATTATTATTATTATTATTATTATTATTATTATTATTATTATTATTATTTATTGTTATATTTCGGAATGGTCAATTTACCAGTTTAGCCAATAAAAATACACGCACTATATATTTGGTGTTATTTTGCTTCAGTGTTATTTATTTTTTTACGTTAATCTTAATCTTATTTCGGCCAGAGTTCTTTCGTCACACTGGCAAAATAACCATTCCGAAATATAACAATATCTGTTTCAACACACGACTTCATATAAAAAAAATCTTGCACAACAAATATTTTATATTATTATTATTATTATTATTATTATTATTATTATTATTATGATTATTATTGCACAACAACTGTCGTTATAGCCAAGATACTTTGTTTTGCAATTTTTTATATGGACTAAACCAGGGGTGGGCGAACTTTTTTGATCGCGGGCCGCACAGTGCGTCTTTGGAACCTTGGCGGGCCTCATTTATAAAAATCAAGTGAAAATATTTTTAAAGGCGGTTATAGACCTATAAACACACAATTGATTGAAAGGAAATTTTGTGAAATATTCCTCTCGGCGGGCCGTAGTTTGCCCACCCCTGGACTAAACCTATGTCCGGATCTGTTTTCCATTCTGCATCAGCTGTTAAATTAAACCCCACGAATGAGCAATACTCGGGCCCCTAATGAATGCGCGCAGAACGTTTTGAGAGTGTAACTTTAACAGGCCCAGTCAACACTGTTCATGTGCTTTTTGAGTTTATCTAGAACTGATAAGGGGCTTTTGTTCTCCGGTTGCATTGTCAGGCCAAGGATTTCTGGAAATTATTCTCAATCGCCGCGTTGAGATTCTTCCAGCAAATTCTTAGACAATCGATTCTCGACGGTGCGGAGAGTTTCTTGGGGAACGTTGTCGCCGCTCCCCAACACTGGTCCCCTATAGAAGAATAATTATATACTCTTTACTCTTGCTCTTTTTTACTTGGAGCACCGCCTTTAATCGAGCAACTCGACCCCGGGACCTATTCTTTTGTAAGCCCAGTACTTATTCTATCGGTCTCTATTTGCCGAACCGCTAAGTGACTGGGACATAAACACACCAGCATCGGTTGTCAAGCAATGCTAGGGGGACAAACACAGACACACAAACATACACGCACGCACACACACACATACACACACACACACACACACATATATATATATATATACGACGGGCTTCTTTTAGTTTCCGTCTACCAAATCCACTCACAAGGCTTTGGACGGCCCGAGGCTATAGTAGAAGACACTTGCCCAAGTTGCCACGCAATGGGACTGAACCCGGAACCATGTGGTTGGTAAACAAGCTACTTACCATACAGCCACTCCTGCGCCTATGGAGGCTTTATCGATTGCTTTGCCCTATAAATAGCAAATACTAGGTATCCGGTTTTGGTCATTGCTTGACCCAGGTCTACGGTCCCGTCAGAAACGATTTGGTAAAATGTATCTGCCAAAGGTGATTTAAAATGTTCCTTTTGGCTGAGCAAAGTGCCGCAGGAATGTCGTACACATCTGTCTGAGATTGAAGGCAAACTGCGGCGTTGATTCCACCACATTTAGACCCTACTCACCGAGTTCATTAATTAACTTTTGTATACTCTTTTACTCTTATATTTGTTTCAGTCATTTGACTGCGGCCATGCTGGAGCAACGCCTTTAGTCGAGCAAATCGATCCCAGGACTTATTCTTTCTAAGCCTAGTACTTATTCTATCGGTCACTTTTACCGAACCGCTAAGTTACGGAGACGTAAATACACCAGCATTCGGTTGTCAAGCGATGTTGGGGGGACAAACACAGACACAAACAT
>NW_021833596.1:30000-32500 GCF_006345805.1 Octopus sinensis | reverse complement strand
TTAAGTGTACACGTGTCTGTGGAGTGCTCAGCCACTTACACGTTAATTTCACGAGCAGGCTGTTCCGTTGATTCGGATCAACTGGAACCCTCGTCATCGTAACCGACGGAGTGCTTCCATATTGAGCGAAAACACCTAAAGCTCCACGAGGCTCCGGCAGGGGATGGTGGTGATCCCTGCTGTACTCTTTCACCACAACTTTCTCTCACTCTTACTTCCTGTTTCTGTTGTACCTGTATTTCAAAGGGCCGGCCTTGTCAGTCTCTTTGTCACACTGAATATCCCCGAGGGCTACGTTAAGGGTACACGTGTCTGTGGAATGCTCAGCCACTTGCACGTTAATTTCACGAGCAGGCTGTTCCGTTGATTCGGATCAACCGGAACCCTCGTCGTCGTAACCGACGGAGTGCTTCCAATCCAATCCAAACATAACCACAAATATGTGTCATATACGCTTATAATTATTGTTTCAATATCGACTCCACGAAACACCTGGTACGGAATTATATCCAGTAACTTCCCGAAGCTTCTTCATCAACTACTGTTCAATAAGAAATCATTACAAATGACTAATGAGTAATGAATAATGGTCACACAGACTTCCTTATTCTTTACCAAAGTGAAATCCAGTCATCCGTTACTGATTGTTATAGATTAACGAATGTTATGTCACTAATTTTATGGAGTTATCGACGTAGGCTTTCAGCGGTTGTTCGATCTTCTGCCATTAACAAGTAATCTCTCTCCTCAGTTTCTCTTCTAATCTCAGACTCTTGTCTTAAACAAGGCCGGGCACACACACGAGATAATGAGGTTTTAGAACTTGAAGGGCCACCGTGGACATATATGACGCAGAACTACTCCACTTCTTTACTACAGAAGATTTCATTGGTCTGTCATATGAAAAGACCAAGAACTTCAAGGGCCTCCGTGGACATAGATGACACAGAACTACCCCACGTCTTTACCACAGAAGATTTCATTGGTCTGTCATATGAAAAGACCAAGAAATTCAAGGGCCTCCGTGTATAAAGATGACACAGAACTACCCCACGTCTTTACCACAGAAGATTTCATTGTTCTGTCATATGAAAAGACCAAGAAATTCAAGGGCCTCCGTGGACATATATGACACAGAACTACCCCACTTCTTTACTACAGAAGATTTCATTGGTCTGTCATATGAAAGACCAAGAAATTCAAGAGCCTCCGTGGACATAGATGACACAGAACTACCCCACGTCTTTAGCACAGAAGATTTCATTGGTCTGTCATATGAAAAGACAAAGTACTTGAAGACAATTCTGATTACAGGTCGGCTCGAACTTGGAATTAAACGATATGTGCATCTCTGATCACGAGCAGAAGTAGTGAGGGAGCATCATAGTATAATTCTTTGGTGTTTGAATAATTCACCTCTGGAAACATAGGTGTTTCTTTAAACATCCTTAAACAACCCTTATTCAGGGGCCTTTTGAGCGAGATGGGTTACTCGACCAGAAGAAAATTCTAACTGGGCCCCACCTGAATTAAACGATAGCAGCTAATGCTGGTTGTCTTGGTATAAAAGATGGGCTACAGTAAATATTCTGCTCAATACCACAGATTTGCTTGTCAGTTGTTTGACCTTAACCAGTTGAGCATGTCCCTTAGTGGCTGAAGATATGTGCATCTCTGATCACAAGAAGAAGTAGTGGGGGAGCATCATAGCCATGTGTTGAACGGGATTCTTTGAGGTTTGAATAATTCACCTTTGGAAACATGGGTGTTTCATTTAACATCCTTAAACAACCCTTATTCAGGGACCTTTTGAGCGAGATGGGTTACTCGACCAGAAAAAAGTTCTAGCTGGGCCCCACCTGAATTAAACGATAGCTAATGCTGGTTGGTGGCGGATCAACTGATTCAGTTATAAAGCGCCACTATTGAGGTTTACATCGTGCCTTTCGTATCACTAAAACCCCGTTATAAACACAACAGACGTTTTGTCCTTTCAGATCACCGCCGCCAATCACAGCTCCGATGATTGTCAGAGCGAAAGCAAACGAAATCGCTGCATCTACAGTTTCACATGATCAAGATACCTATTTCTTTACTACCCACAAGGGGCTAAACACAGAGGGGACAAAAAAGGACAGACAAACGGATTAAGTCAATTACATCGACCCCAGTGCGTAACTGGTACTTTATTTAATCGACCCCGAAAGGATGAAAGGCAAAGTCTACCTCGGCGGAATTTGAACTCAGAACGTAACGGCAGACGAAATACGGCTACGCATTTCGCCCGGCGTGCTAACGTTTCTGCCAGCTCAAGATACCGACGAGACAAGAAGTTGAAGAGAACTTCTCCAGAAGCACAAAATCAGTCAGAGGCTACAAGCACCATCATCGTCTTGAGACCTTGGGAAGGGGGAGATGAAGTGCTGATAAAATGTCGGATGGTAGTAAAAAAAATGAATTGATCAAGAACAAGAGGAATTCTAAGTAAAGAAGTTCAAAG
>NW_021833596.1:15000-25000 GCF_006345805.1 Octopus sinensis | reverse complement strand
TTTCTTCTCCAACTTTTCTTTATCCTTTTCAGAAATTTGAATAAATTTTACTTCATTTCACACATATGACTATAGAGTCCCAAAATTTAAAGCAAAAAAAAAACAGAAGCGAACGAATTTATCTGACAGCTCAATAATTAATCTTATCGCTGGTGAAATAATGAAAAGCGAATCCCATCAGGAGAATTTGAAATCAAAATGCAAAAAGTCGTAACAACCCACAAGGCTTTTTATCTGATCCTCTTACGGTTCTATTAGTCCACTGCCCTTTTTGGACCCATAGAAGTCCCTTATTTTATATGTTTTGTTATTTCAATTTTGATGCTTAAATTTAGAGATCTATGGAAGGGTGATTAAGCAGAGGTTTATTCCCTCTCCTTTTGCCTAATTAAAATGGTAAAAATGTAGACCCAAATTTGAAAAACAAAGAGCACTATTATTATTATATTATTATTATTATTATTTATTATTATTATTATTATTATTATTATAATTATTATTATTATTATTATTATTATTATTATTATTATTATTATTCTATGTTTGACTTTTGCTTTATATTTGTACAAGTTGGCTCCAAATCTCACCCAGAGACCTCAAGAGACAACATGTTGGAAGTTCATGTTGTTGTTATGCCTAGTGTGCCATATATTTGGGGGGGGGAGTTTTGGTGTTGTACTAATGAATGTCTAAAAAAAAAATTTTTCTTTTTTTTTAAACCGAAAATTATGTTTGTTTTAACCTTGAGATTACATAGAAAGTATTTTGCGTAGGATATGAGCAGTTCCCATGAGCACTATCTTTTGAATTTCTGCCATTTTTGGGTTTCCTGGTATCTGAGTTAGGTAGCTATCAGCTCCTTTTGCTATTATTATTATTATTATTATTATTATTATTATTATTATTATTATTATTATTCTATGTTTGACTTTTGCTTTATATTTGTACAAGTTGGCTCCAAATCTCACCCAGAGACCTCAAGAGACAACATGTTGGAAGTTCATGTTGTTGTTATGCCTAGTGTGCCATATATTTGGGGGGGGGAGTTTTTGGTGTTGTACTAATGAATGTCTAAAAAAAAAATTTTTCTTTTTTTTTAAACCGAAAATTATGTTTGTTTTAAACCTTGAGATTACATAGAAAGTATTTTGCGTAGGATATGAGCAGTTCCCATGAGCACTATCTTTTGAATTTCTGCCATTTTTGGGTTTCCTGGTATCTGAGTTAGGTAGCTATCAGCTCCTTTTGCTATTATTATTATTATTATTATTATTATTATTATTATTATTATTATTATTATTATTATCATCATCGTCGTCGTCGTCGTTGTTGTTGTTTTTTAAGGCGGCGAGCTACGTTCTGAGTTCAAATTCCGACGGGATCGACTTTGTCTTTCATCCTTTCGGGGTCGATAAATTAAGTACCAGCAAAGCACGGGGTCGATGTGATCGACTATCTCCGTCCCCCAAAATGTTGTTGTTGTTGTCGTTGAAAATGCTGTTGCATGTTGAAGCAGACTGCTGCTTTTAAGACCGCTCTGGGAAGAAAGTAATCTTTATTCTATGGCATTTTTCGGTTTTATCAAAAGAATGATTTTAGGGTTATCGACCCAAACACCTGAAGTAGAAGAAAAGCTTGTATTTCAGACACAATAACTGTCTACATTTGCTTTGGTAAATAACTATTTGAATTGGTCTTAATTGTTCAAAATAGCTTTGCAGTAACAAAGTTGAGGTTCCCGCCAAAATGAGTGCAACAGTGGCCTCAATAATATCAGCAATCACACATCCTAAATATCATTCTTCAATGAATAAAATAAAATATGACATGGGAGAAATGAGAGAAATGAGGAGTAAAAACAATCAAACATTGCTTTAAACTGATACAGCTGCACATTGCAAGGCAGAAAAATGTGCAAGAGATATTAATTTAGATAGAAAATGACTTCGAAAACATCAGTATTCCTGTTTTTCAAACGATGAGGCTTGATATGAATTAGCTCAAGGAAATAGCGAAGGAAAGGATAATGCACAGTACAAAGACCAGTGCCTCTTTGCCCGATGAATAAAAAAGGCGACGAAATAAGAGACAAAGAAAACATTTTTTTTCAAAACCCACTGCGAGGTCTTCTATAAGCATTCATGGCAGTAATTAGAGGCTCTAGCCGATGTGTGGAAGAAACAATGGAGCAGGGAATATGGGAGTGCAAATCGGGTTTTTAAGATGGAGAATCAAGTGGTGCAAAACATAGAGCTAGTATATCACACACATGGATTTGGTCCCACAGTACATTCGTCTTAAGAATAAGTAAATCATGACAAGTGATATGGGTATTAATGTTAACCGTTGTTTTCTCGTAATTATGGTGAGCACGAAGTTGGTGGGGATGTGGACGACGGGATGAGAATAAGGACTAAAAGCAAAATTGATCATGATGAGATTTGATCAGAGAGCACAATCAAAACACATACCACGAGGCATTTTGTTCGACGCTCAGACGACTCGGCCAATTCGCCGCCTGGCACATTATTTTTAGAGGGATCGTTAGCAGTCAACCTTCGGCTAAATGGTTACAGACCAGATGTGCGGCCGTTTCAAGACACTTCTTACCTCGAAAATGCCCAGACATTTCGGAGTTCCCGTATTGCAAAAGATGGACAACATCTTAAGGGTACCCTGATCCTTACTTGGTGATGACTTTTCTTTCTCCTCCTTTGGTGGGTAGAGTACCCTTATTTCAATTTTATTGGGCTCGTAGATCAAATGTTTAACTTGTCTTACTATATAGTATTTCGGCATTTGTTCCAACCCACCCTTCATATATATATATATAAACATTGAATAAAATAGAGTCAAGTACGGTTAGACAGCTATTTAATAAACAATACACAGTCAAAGGTTTTCTAACGGGGACAGCAACTATATATTGCCTGAGGAGATACAGCTCGGTCCCATTATACAAGTAAACCGTTGCTTAATTTAAATCCTGTGTATATGTGGATCTATGCTGTATCGAAACGTGTGTAGTATTTATTAAATAGCTGTCTAACCGTACTCCTTGTTGACTCTATTTTATTCAATATTTATATATATGTATATATGTATGGAAAATATGTAAACACTACAAAATCAGCACTCATACATACTGGTATGAACATCATTCTGAGCCAATCGTTGAAGGTAAAAAAATGTCACTATGCTTTGCGAATTTTTCCTGTCAACACCAACAGAACAATCCAGACTAATCTACCAGACATAGTCATTAAAGGCTTGGAAGAAAATACTTGTAAACTAATAGATGTGTTTCCACTGATAAAAATATATATGTAAAGGAATTTGACAAATTAAGTAAATATAAGGACTAGGAAATTGAAATACAAAAGATGTGGCATCTTAAAGCGAGACCTGTTCCTGTTATTGTGGATACCCTTGGCATGATAAGAAAGGGATGTCAGAAACATCTAGATAATATCCCAGGAGAACCATGTCTCAGAGAAATAAAAAAAAAATTGTGTTGACAAGTGCTGCCCATATCCTCAGAAAAATCCTATCAATTTAAATGTATGTGTTGTATTACATGAAGATATTTCGCTACTGCTCCTGCCACTTCTCCTCCCCAAGCTTTCAGTGACACTGTAACATCTCTTATCCCTCACTTGCCCTAGGATGCTGGGTGTGTCTCGGCGAGTGATTGTAACAAACATGCAAGTTAAAAGTAAATAATAATAACAACAGCAACAATATTTTGGCACAATGCCAGCAATCTCGTAGGTGGAGATAAGTCGATTATATCGATATCGGTGTTCAACTAGTACTTATTTTACCGACTACAAAAGGTTGAAATGCTAAATCGACCACGTCGGAATTTGAACAGACAACGTAAAGACGGACAAAATGGCAGTAAGTATTTTGCCTGGCGTATTTGTTAACGGTGAGCATTTTCATACGAGGTTTTTTTTTAAGACGTGACCTATTGTTTAAAGGAAACAGTTAGGATATTTCTGTTTTTCTCGAACTGTGAATAATAATAATAATAATAATAATAATAATAATAATAATATAATAATAATAATAATAATAATAATAATAATAATAATAATAAACGAGTTTAAATATCAATGAAGAATAATGAACAGTAAATAGTCAGAGCTTATACAATATTTTACAATGCATATTATATACATACATAGGTCCTTACAAACATAATACATTTTCGCTCACCCAGGGTTTCTTCCTCAAAAATACACTTCGTACATCGTACACATATCAAAGAGAAGCGAAAAACAAGTTGCCTCTTTTTTTTAAAACAAATAATAATAATAATAATAATAATAATAATAATAATAATAATAATAATAATAATAATAATAATAATAATAATAATAAAACAGAATTGAATAAATACATAGAGAAAAAGTTTGGAATATTTTCCAGGTTTCTCTTACTCTGCTGTAGCATCAGTATTTTTATGAAGGTAATACGATATTAGGGTATGAACATCAATTTTTAAAATGCGATAATAATAATAATAATAATAATAATAATGATAATAATAATAATAATAATAATAATAATAATAATAATAATAATAACAACAACAATGATAATAATTTTGTTAACCGTCATGATTTTCGTTAACGTTTTCGTTTCATAAACATCTTTAGCAATCGTGAACACTTATTTTTAAATTTAACATTTTAACATTGAACATTTTATATATGTTTTGTCTTTTGTTAAGCAACAATATCCTCGTAAACTGTGAACCCTTCTGCTGACCCTGAACACGTTTTGTTAACCGTAAATATTTTCATTAACGTTGAACATTTGATTTTTATTAACCGTTAACATATTTTTTTCTTAGCCTTCTCATTGAGGTTTAAAACGTTTTGTAAGCTGTGAACGTTTCCGTTGACCCAGGACATTTCTGTTAATCGTGAGCGTAAATGTGTTAACTTTTCATTTTTTGGTAAAGATAAACAGATTTGTTACCATTAAATTTTTATGTTAACAATTGAACGTTTTTGTTAAGCAATATTTTTCTTATATATGAACAGGTTTTGTGAACTTGGAACATTTCTGTTAAACATAAACATTTTGTTATCAATGAAAATATATTTTAATAATGAGCATCTGCCTTTGATATTAAACACTTTTACTAACTTTGAAAATTCCTGTTAACAATAAAATAGTTATTTAACCATTAATACGTTCTGCTAAAATTTAACATATTTTAATAGTTTTGAACATTTCTGTTCAATTATAAAGCAAATGTTTTTAATCATAAATATTTTTGATAACGTGAAAATTTTTTTCTTAACCATAAATATTTCTATTAACAATAAAATGTTTTGTTTAACAAAAATATCTCTTCTGAACCAAACAACGGAAACACTTTGTTAACTACATTTCTTGTTAACAACAAACATTTTTCTTAACCACAAACACTCGTATTAAAAATAAAAATTACTCGTTCGCCATAAATATTTTCGTGCTAACAAAAAGATTATCGTTAACAATGGAAATGTTTTGTTAGCCATAAATATTTTTGTTAACAATCAAATTGGTTTTTCTTCAATTGAACATCTCTGTTAACAATATAGAATTTTTGTTAACCATCGACATTTTGTTAACAATGAATATGATTTTTGACCATTTATATTTTTGTTAATAATAAAAATGCTTTCAAAACCATAAACCTTTTCCTGTTAAAAGTGAATAGACATTTTTGTAACCATGAAGAATTTTTGTCAGCCATGTGCATTTAACATAAATATTGTTAACGTGAAAATGTTTTCTTAAACGCAAACATTTTGTTTAACGATGAAAATGCTTCGTTAGCCACAAACGTGTGTTAACCATGAAAATGTTTTGTTTACCATAAACAATTTTTGTTCACAGTGAGCATTTTTATTAACCACGAATATTTTTCTTATGAGTATTTTTATGCCAACCATTATCGTTTTTGTTAACAGTGGACAATTTTTGTTAACCAGCAATTTGTTACATCATAAACATCTTTCTGCCAACCATTTTGCCAACATTTTTTTAACATTGGATATTTTAAAACCATAAGCATTATTGTCAACAATGAATATTTTCTTAAACTTCGAACAATTTAGATATGTTATCTAAAACGTTCGCCATATTCTTTTTTAAAAGTAAACTCAAAACCACGAATAATACGGGTATCAATAACAACAACAACAACAACAACAATAATAATGATAATAATAATTGTAAAAATAATAATAAATGTAATATCAACAATAATACTTTCTACGACAGGCACAAAGCCTGAAATTAGTGGGGAGGGGCTGAGTCGATTAAATCGACCCTCGTATTCAACTGGTACTTAATTTATCGACCCCGAACAAAGCGACGGGCGAAATACTGCTAAGCATATCGTCCAGCGTGCTATCGAACCCGCCAACTCACCGCCTTTAGCTTCAAATTTTTCCACAACAGCAGCAATTTTGAGGAGGGGATGATTATTTTATCGGCCCCGAAAGGATGAAAGACAAAGTCGACCTCAACGGAATTTGGACTCAGATCGGAGCAACGAGCGAAATACTGGAAAGCTTTTCGTCCAGCGTGCTAACGATTCTGCCAGCTCACCACTCCCAACGATTATGATGAAAATGATGATGATGATAATAATAATAATAATAATAATAATAGTTATAAATGCCCTGATGCAGTACCAGGCAGTGGCTCTCATGGCTTCTGATCTTAACTGATTGGAAGTGTTATCAGGTACATTGTTTTGTCTTGGTATAAAAGATGGGCTACAGCAAATATTCTGCTCAATACCACAGATTTGCTTGTCAGTTGTTGGACCTTAACCAGTTGGGCATGTCCCTTAGTTGCTGACGATATGTGCATCTCTGATCACAAGCAGACGTAGTGGGAGACCGTCTTAAACATGTCTTGAGAGGGATTCTTTGGGGCTTGAATAATTCACCTTTGGAAACATGGGTGTTTCGTTCGGCATCCTTAAACAACCCTTATTCAGGGACCTTTTGAGCGAGATGGGTTAATCGACCAGAAGAAAATTCAAACTGGGCCCCACCTGCAAGGTCATGTGCTGTTTATCTTGAAATGAGATCACCATGTCACGCACATATGGTTGTGATGCATGTGCCTAGTGTACCCTTAACAGACGGGTAGTCATGATGGGTATACTGGGCTTCGTATATTTTTACCCCAGTGTCACTTTGATGGCATGCAATCCACTCTCACTCAATAATAATAATAATAATGATAGTAATAATAATAATAATAATAATAATAATAATAATAATAATAATAATAATAATTTAATGTAAGCACCAGAACTAACATTTTATAGGAACTGTCTACTCAATTAGATTGGTTCCTAAGACATGACTGTACTTTATTTTGTGAACTCTACTACTTTAGTCTGAAGACTTCGTGGATAGAGTGTCACTGGTTGGAGTGTCACTGGTTGGAGTGTCGCACTCACGGTCGCAACGTAGTTGTTTCGATTCCCTGATAGGAGAGTGCGTTGCGTTCTTGAGCAAAGAACTTCTTTTCACTTTGCTCCAACTCACTCATCTGTAATTGAATCACAGGAATAGCATGGAATCTAACATTGCGAGGGATCGGCGTTCTGTTCCATGGGAGGACGTTGAAATCCCAGACATTTATTTATATCAAGGGAAACCGATTTAAACTCCAAGGGCCCATTACAAACCTAAGTCACATCTTTTAAGTTTTGTAGTTTCGATTTCTGAACCGAGCGATGTGCCGCGTTTTTAAGCAAAGCATTTTATTTTACGTTACTTCCGTCCAATCAGATGTAAATCAGTTCAAGAAATGGCTGGGAAGAGAATTCTACCAAGAACCGGCGTTCCGTTCAGAATTTTGTTAATATCTCTCACCTCTCTGCCATGAAAACTCCGATCTTATAAGTGCTGGGGTTCATGATAAGAAAGTACTTGATAGGTATTTTTTTTTTTATTTTATGTACCATTAAAAGGACAAAAAGGCAAAATCGACCCTAGCTACATTTAATCTTAGGAAGCAAATAATAATCCTTTCTACTATAGGCAGAAGGCCTGAAATTTCGGTGGGTTGGAGCTAAGTCGATTACTTTGACCCCAGTACCCACCCGGTTCTTTGACCAACAAATCATGAAAGGCAAAGTCGGCCTGAGCGAAATTTGAACCCAGAATATAAAAGGCAGACGAAATGCCTATTTCTTTACGACCCACAAGGGGCTAAACATAGAGTGGACAAAAAAGGACAGTTAAACAGATTAAGTCGATTACATCGACCCCAGTGCGTAACTGGTACTTAATTTATCGACACCGAAAGGATGAAAGGCAAAGCCAACCTCGGCGGAATTTGAACTCAGAACGTAACGGCAGACTAAATACCTATTTATTTACTACCGACAAGGGGCTAAACACAGAGAGGACAAACAAGGACAGACAAACGGATTAAGTCGATTACATCGACCCCAGTGCGTAACTGGTACTTAATTTATCGACCCCGAAAGGATGAAAGGCAAAGCCAACCTCGGCGGAATTTGAACTCACAACGTAACGGCAGACGAAATACCTATTTCTTTACTGCCCACAAGGGGCTAAACATTGAGTGAACAAACAAGGACAGTCAAAGGGATTAAGTCGATTACATCGAACCCAGTGCGTAACTGGTACTTAATTTATCGACCCCGAAAGGATGAAAGGCAAAGCCAACCTCGGCGGAATTTGAACTCAGAACGTAACGGCAGACGAAATACCTATTTCTTTACTGCCCACAAGGGGCTAAACATTGAGTGAACAAACAAGGACAGTCAAAGGGATTAAGTCGATTACATCGAACCCAGTGCGTAACTGGTACTTAATTTATCGACCCCGAAAGGATGAAAGGCAAAGTCAACCTCGGCGGAATTTGAACTCACAACGTAACGGCAGACGAAATACCTATTTCTTTACTGCCCGCAAGGGGCTAAACATAGAGTGGACAAAAAAGGACAGTCAAAGGGATTAAGTCGATTACATCGACCCCAGTGCGTAACTGGTATTTAATTTATCGACCCCGAAAGGGTGAAAAGCAAAGTCGACCTCGGCGGAGTTTGAACTCACAACGTAAAGGCAGACGAAATACCGCTAAACAATTTTCCCCGGCATGCTAACCATTCGGCCAGCACGCCGCCTTAAATATTTTCCCGGCCTTATTTATTTATTTATCTTTTTGTTACTCTATCGATTTTTTTCATCAGCAGAAATGATGATATTGATTTTGATGTGGTTCAATTGGAATCGATTAACAAATTCACTGATAGTCAATATTCCAATAAATGTGATATTACCGAAAGCAGTTAAAATTCGCCATTTTTGTTTCTACGGAGTGTTGACAAATACCAAGCGGGCATTGAAATATTTGGCCTGGATTTGAAGTTACAAAGCCATGAAATTTTCTATAGAATGAAGAAAAGTCCACGGACTTATCTTCTAGGTTGTTTCTTATAGATATGAGAATTCTGGTTTCCTCAAATTCCAAACCTTACTTTGACGCCTTTTTCGTGATCCCCGTAAGTATGACAGGTGAAAATCATGACCCTAGCTAATGTGATATTAACGTGAGGAGGAAAGCAGTTAAAATTCGCCATTTTTGTTTCTACGGAGTGTTGACAAATACCAAGCGGACATTGAAATACTTGGCCTGGATTTGAAGTTACAAAACCATGAAATTTTCTATAGAATGAAGAAAAGTCCACGGACTTATCTTCTAGATTGTTTCTTATAGATATGAGAATTCTGGTTTCCTCAAATTCCAAACCTTACTTTGCCGCCTTTTTTGTGATCCCCGTAAGTATGACAGGTGAAAATCATGACCCTAGCTAGCATTTCTGCAGGCTCGCCACCTTTATGTGTGTGTGTGTGTGTGTGTAACTGTCTGTGTGTGTATGGAGGTGCGTGGCTTAGTGTTTTGGGTGTCAGCATCATGATCGTAAGATTGTGGTTTCGAT
>NW_021833596.1:0-12500 GCF_006345805.1 Octopus sinensis | reverse complement strand
GGCATGGAATAGTAATTAACGTGCCCCCAAAAGATACGCTAAACCACCCGAGAAGAACCAATCAATTCGATTTAATTTTTATTTTCGATCTGCAAAAAATAGCAGCGAAATATATCCCTCACCCTGAATCACACTTTACTGGATCAATCACACTTTACAGAATCAATTTTATTCGACATAGACGTTTGTCCTTCCAGAAATAGCTGCTAAATCTCCCGCTAATGACTTCACATATCATATATGATTCAAGGAGAGGTCAACCGTCTGCAATATGGCATTTCCGATTTGCATGAAACAGCAGTTAAGTGCCGCTCAAATCGCAATGTCTTCGAGTCAACAAAAAGTTCGATTCCTATTACATGGATTCTTGAGTCACTAAAATTAGCAGGCAAATCTGCCATAAATCACATTTTTTAGAATTTTTTTGATTTTTGATTTTTTTTTTTTACGTCTTACATCTTGCCCTGTAATCCAAAATACATTGTGTCACAAAAAGAAAAAAAAAAACACAAAAAATGTAAAGTCAGGTTTTTTTTTTTTTTTTTTTCACGGCTGTTATCGGCTTTGATCCAAGGTTTGCTGGTTGTTCGTTCATCAGGGCAGGCCAGACCAGGGGCTAAAATAACAATAACAACAACAAACTAACAAAAAAAAAACAAGTGTAAAGCATATATAGACCACACTGACACATATTATCACTGTAACTATCACCAATCGACATAACATCAAATGCCATCGTCATCGTCATCGTCATCACCATCACCATCATCATCATCATAATAATAATAACTGTTTCCTTATCATTGCACATTTATCGTTCTTTCGTGTTTTATTTGGTTTTTTTTTCTTTTTTCTTTTGCTTTTATCTTCTTTGCCTTTATATTTTTTCATTTTTTTACAATTATCATCATCACCATCATCATCATCATCATCATCATTATCATCATCGTCATTTTCCTCATTATCATCATCTTAATCTTAATCAACGACATTATTATTATTATTTATTATTATTATTATTATTATTATAATTATTATTTTCTTTAAATTTGATTTAATTTGTTATCATCATCATCATCGTCATCATCAATATTACTATTATTATTATTATTATTATTATTATTATTATTATTATTATTATTATTAGTTTGTCTCCCGGCCCCAAGTATTTCATCTGCAACCGCATTTCGTCACAATAACATTTGGAATTGTCATATTTTCAATTTCGAGATCTTCGGTAATGAAAGCAATAGTAAGATTTTTGAAAGCAGTTGGGCGACATTTTATGGGTCGTTTGTGGTGCCCGGGTCTTGCCGTTGCCGACTTCTCTGCTCTCGGCTGTGTTTGCGATGTGGTGTGTTTTTCACAGTCCCTGCCGTTTGCACATGAAGTATGGGCAGGGATAGAGTCAGTTGCCCTTTGTACCTGTGGTTTAAAATGAATATGGTCACGATGAGGATTTGAAGGAAGTGAGTGCAGCGGAGAAGAAGAAGAGGAAGAAGAGAGGTGGTGGTGTTTGTTGTTGTTGTTGTTGGTGGTGGTGGTGGTGGTGTTGGTGGTGGTGTTGACGTTGTGTTTGTGATTGTGGTTGTGATTGCTGTGTTGGTAGTGCTGTTGTTGTTGTTGTTGTTGCTTTTGGGAGTGAGGGTGCCGATGGTGGTGGAGGTTGTTGTGGTTGTGGTGGTGATGGTGGTGGTGGTGGTGCTGTGGATAATGATGACTGTGTTGATGCTGTTGATGCTGACTCTTGCTTTCTGCATGCTTATTATTATTATTATTATTATCATTATTATTATTATTATTATTATATTATTATATTATTATTATTATTATATTATTATTATTATTACTATTATTATTATTATTATTATTATTATTATTATTATTATTATATTATTATTATTATTATTATTATTACTATTACTGCTACTAATGCTACTGCAATTATTATTATTTCTAATATTATTATTACTATGATTGTTATTATTAGTACTGCTACTGCTATTACAACCAATAGCATTACTACCATCTCTATTATTTATTTTACTATTACCACTACTACTGCTACTACTGCTGCCTTCATTAGGAGGTTGCATTTTGTTCTGCACGGTAGTTCGTGAGAGAGGCTTTCCTTTTCTGCCCTTAACAGGCACAGAAGATCCAGGGCAGACTTCGGAGCATTGGCTACTTACAAAACCGGAGTCCGGCTCCGCGACCAAATGTTGTAAGCCTATGCTTCGGAAGGAGATGAAACGTGAAGTCAAACAGCACTGGCGTTCAGCACCATCGCCATTATAGACCGCTCCCTCCGACGATTCGGACGGTGACGAGTGGCGACCATCTTCACTTATAACTTCGAGGTTTCTTTCACCGCCGCCGCCACCACCACCACCACCACCACCACTATCAACGTAGTCGTGTTCCCATCGGTTAAGGTCTCGTTGTCTACCGTCTCCTCCGAAACCACCACCACCGACGCCGCCGCCGCTATTGATGTCTGCGTTGCCACCGTCGCCGCCACCACCTTGTACATCCATATCATGCGTTCTTCCAGATGCTCTTTCTTCATCATCCTCACCATCATTATCATTGTCGTTATCTTCTTCTTCCTCTTCTCTGCTTTCCATTCGCACTGTATAGCTCCGACTACCATTGGCTCTATTTTCTTCTTTAATTGATTTCACCCTATACACGTTATCATAACCATCGACAATGTCCTCTTCTTCATCAAATGTATCATTGAGTCCAGCTGGCAATGTGATGTCCCGTCGGTTCCTTTTGCGGAAGGGATGCTTCAAATTTTCGCGTGTATTGATTACTATCATGGGAGAACGTTTACCATTAGGAACCAATGCACGCATTTTCTTTGATTTGTTCGATTTTCTGCGTTTAGGCAGAATCAGGCGTACTTTTTTATTGCACTTTTCACATTCCACATGCAACTTAATTGGTTCTTGTTTCAGTTTTTTCAACAAGTAAAACGGCAAATTAATTTCTTGCCAACCTTTTTGTTTTATTCTTAATCGCACAGTCGCAAACTCATCGAAGGTCCCATCTTTGTTTTTCTCACATACATGCAAAATGATCCGACGTTTTCGCCTTTTGCCTTTGGTCTTTATATACACTTTCAGGACGGCGCTGATTAATATTTCGTTCGAAAATCTTCCAGAGGTAAGACGAAACTCCATAATGCCTTTTTCATTGGAATTTCCTGTAAAAAAAAAAGATTATATATGTATATATTTATATATATATATGCAGATATACAAATTATATTTATATATTTGTTATTTAAAACTGATTGTGGGAGATAGAATAAAGGAATGACACATACATACATAAATACATACATAATTATGGCTGTTTCTTTGTGCTCAAAGATTACGAAGATGAACAACATGCCTTTACGTGGTTACCGTAAATCCTCGAGTATAGTCCACCCTTGAGTATAATATACAGAGGACTTTTAGGGGACTGTACTTCTGAAAAACCTGAACCTTGTGTATAATATGCACCCCTTCTCTAACTTGAGTCGTGCGTAATTAAGCCAGCAACACCTAGTCGAACAAACACTTCCGCGCATGCGTAATACAATAATGGTGATGTTCTTAACTGTTATATGGGAATGTAAATATGTTTGCAAATTGTTTTTGTTACATGTTATTCTGTGTTCTGAATACTTTTTTTTAAATAAATGTTGCTTACTGCAAGTTATGGATGATTCTTTTATGACTTCATTGGTTTCAGGCTTAGCTTAAGGTATTTTCGCGCCCGACATCACAAAATGCATCCGAATAAACATTGCCGGACAGCAAATAGAGACTCGGACATTGCTTAGAAAATATTTTTCATTTTTAACCTCGTATATAGTACGCACTAGGGATTTTGACCATTACATTTTGGGAAAAAATGCGGCTATACTCGAGGATTTACGGTATGTAAACCGTTCATCGAAGCTGCAATCGCGTTCCTTACTGGATAGGCTTAGTGGATTTAAAGTGATATTCAGCTCGCGCCGTCCAATCTCACGCATTAGGCTTAGAAGTCTAACCGCAACGGCTAAGCGGATAAAGATTGTGGCAAAAAAATGTTGGATATAATAGGATGGGCCAGCTCCGATGTGAATTGCCTTTCCATGCTGGAATGCTCCAAGCATTCTACATACATACATTAAATACATAGTCATACTTAACATACATACATAAATACATACATACATGTATTCATGCATACATACAAACATACATACATACATACATGCATACATGTATACAAGCATACATACACTCATATATATATAGATATATAATATATATATATATATATATAATATATATATATATTATATATATATATATATATATATATATATTATATACACACATATATACAGGAAATCATCGGACCTGTCGCGAGCATTACGTTCCAAAACCTCCCACAGAAATAATTAAAATCTAAGGAAATATAAATACCTATCGGTCGTAGAACCCGGATATGCTAAGGTATCTGCGATATATATTTACAGATATATATATATAAGCTAGAAAAATCCGCGATGTACTAAGTGCGCGATAGATGAAGCGCGATGTAGCGAGGGATTACTGTACATATATACATTCATATATGCATACATGCATAAATACACACAAACATATATGCATGCAAGCATGCATACATACGTACATACATACACACACATACATATACGCATGCATATATTCATTAGCACGCCGGGCGAAATGTTTTGCGGTATTTCGTCTGCCGCTACGTTCTGAGTTCAAATTCCGCCGAGATCGACTTTGCCTTTCATCCCTTCGGGGGTCGATAAATAAAGTACCAGTTTCGCACTGGAGTCGATGTAATCGACTTAATCCCTTTGTCTGTCCTTGTTGTCTGTCCCTTCTATGTTTAGCCCCTTGTGGGCAGTGAAGAAATATATATACATCGTGCATACCTACATACACTCATAGATATATACATGTGTACGTACGTACGTACGTACATACATTCATACATACATGCATGCATGAATACATACATACATACACATATGCATGCAAACATACATGCATACATAAATACATACATTCATACAGGCATGCACATATATACATACATGCATTCATACATATAAACATACATACACACATGCATACATATATACATACATATATACATAAAGGGCTTGGAGCACTTCCTCTCTCTATATATAAACGGCAGTTTGTCTGCCTGTCTCTGTGTCTGTCAGGTTGTACCCTCACCCTGACCACGGCTTTCAACCGCTTCTGATGAAACTTGACACACACATAGCCCAATGTCATAATTCAAAACTAACGCAGTGAAAATTTTGAAAAGTTCCCCCAGTTCTGAAAAAAACATCAATAAATTCCACATGGGGTCGAGAATCTAAGCTTTTTATATGCAACACATTTTCTGTCCAGGGGACACAACTCGACCATTTTATCGCCCAAAGGGACAGCTAGGAACATCGTATACACAGAAGTATTCGAATGAAGAGAAGACATTGCAACCGACACATGCGCCTTCGTTCCCTAGAGGTAAAGGAGTAGATTGGGATTAGTCGTTGCCTACTAGGGGCTCTTACATACCCGAGCAACGCCGGACTATGCTGCTAGTATTCTATATATTCGATACAATCAAAAATGTGGAGCATGTCCCATTCCTGCGCCAGAGATCACCCCTGTTATTGAATACGAAATGAAACATCAGCAAAATGAATTTAGCGCAATATTCTCATCAAAATTTCCACCATGTGCAACAGCAACAGGCCAGATATTGTTATTTGATACCATCAATAGATGTCAGTTTTCGACTGGGGACGAATTGAATTCAGCTGGCGTGCATGGAAATTAATTCTTACGGCAGAGGGAAGAATATCTATTTCTTTATTGCCCACAAGGGGCTAATCATAGAGGGGACAAACAAGGACAGACAAAGGGATTAATCCGATTACATCGACCCCAGTGCGAAACTGGTACTTTATTTATCGACCCCGAAAGGATGAAAGGCAAAGTCGACTTCGGCGGAATTTGAACTCAGAACGTAACGGCAGACGAAATACTGCTAAGCATTTCGCTCGGCGCGCTAACGTTTCTGCCAGCTCGCAGGGAAGAATATTGACGTGGCAGTGGCCACAGTCAAACGCAAAAGAGCTAGCAGTCGGCCAACGGTCACGTGAGAAGAGAAGAGTGAGCAAAAGAGGAATAAAGGAATTAAGGAGGGGAGAAGAGAGAGAGAGAGAGAGAGAGAGAGAAAGCGAGAGAGAGTGTGTAGAAGTAGATAGATTGAAGAATCAAGAATCGAAAACCCAAAAGAGGATAACTACGGACAATTGCTTCGAAATCGTCAGCTTCTCTAAGCAGATAAACTCACGTTTCTGTCATTTATAATTGATGCGCTTGGTTCTGAGAGAATATGCTAAATGCCAATCTGCAAACGCTGGGGTTTTCAGAAAGTCGCGCATTGCAAATCTTTATATATAAAAGTGAGGTTGTGTGCTGTCTGTCTCCTACGATTTAGATTCCTAACTACTCCCATATTTTGCGGTGCAGTTTAACCAAAACCGGGTATCTTATAGTCGTGATTCATATCGAGCCCTTCTGAGTATTAGCGTGCGTCTACGATGAGTCTACGATTTAAAAATAAAATTACCATCAATTTTTCCCATTTTTAATGCATTTTTGGCATATATAAGGGAAGTAACTCTCTAAACATGTATTATTAAATCTCAGAACGTAAAAATCTACAGTAACACCCCCCCTTGTTGTTAGCCATATTGAGATGGCTATTATACTTTACATCTCTAAAATGCTTATATAGTTATTTCCCTTACAAACCCGAGCAACGCCGGGCAATACTGCTAGTCTTTATATATAAAAGTGAGGTTGTGTGCTGTCTGTCTCCTACGATTTAGATTCCTAACTACTCCCATATTTTGCGGTGCAGTTTAACCAAAACCGGGTATCTTATAGTCGATTTTCATATCGAGCCCTTCTGGGTATTAGCGTGCGTCTACGATGAGTCTACGATTTAAAAATAAAATTACCATCAATTTTTCCCATTTTTAATGCATTTTTGGCATATATAAGGGAAGTAACTCTCTAAACATGTATTATTAAATCTCAGAACGTAAAAATCTACAGTAACACCCCCCCCCCCTTTGTTGTGAGCCATATTGAGATGGCTATTATACTTTACATCTCTAAAATGCTTATATAGTTATTTCCCTTACAAACACGAGCAACGCCGGGCGATACTGCTAGTAACTTGTAAGCAGAACAGTAAAACTAGGCAACAATTTTCAAAGTTGAAAATGTTAATTTGATTATTGTTATCTTTATTCCAAACGACGAAGCTTTGTGTTTTTTGTTAGAAACTAGCTCTTGTCCTTACGGGAGGACTTCAAATGATTAAAATAGATGAGGACAAACGTGCGCGCACACATGTGCGTACGTATATATACATATATTTTATATGCTAAAAGACAAATTCTCCTATATTCATAGAAATACACATTTGATATATAATATATATATATATATAGGAGAGTTTCCCAAGAGATAAATAAGACGAAACAGGTGGTGTACAAACACAGATGTATTAGTATAGCGCTCAGGAATAAGAAAAGTCTTTTACGTTTCGAGCCTACGCTCTTCTACAAAAGGGAGACAAACAGAAGAAAGAAGGAGAGAAACAAGGAAGAAAACAAAGGAGAGAGAAAAATGTGTGTGTAGTGGATACCGATCTATCATACTATATATATATATAATATATAGATCGGTAGCCACTCACAATATATTATTATATATATATAGATCCTGGCCAAACGACTACATTAAGCCGAGCCCACGGATGACAAAGATACTGCTGCTGTGGCTGCTATTACTACCACCACCACCACCACCACCACACCACTACTACTACTACTACTACTACTACTACTACTACTACTACTACTACTACTACTACTACTACTACTACAGTATATCAGGGAATGGTAAATTTAAAATTTGCACAAAGAATATAGCAAAAATTGCTCACTGAATCTGTACAAGTGCAGATGTGAGTGTGTGTGTGTGTTTGCGTGTAAATACACACACGCACATATATATACACTTATGTATATATGTCCGTATGTATGTATGTTAATTGCGCATATATACGTACGTATACACATACACAGAATTACTGACTGGAATACACACGCTAATAAGATGGATGAGTTGACGTTTATATAAGTTCCGTAATGACAGAATGAGATCGACTGAGAAAGAGAGAAATCATGAGAGAGAATGAGTGAGCAAAAGAGAAAGACTCATAGACAGAGGGAGAGAGAAAGAGAGAGGGGGAGAGGAAGAGAGAGGGAGATTGGAAGAGAGAGGGAGAGAGAAAGAGAGAGGGAGTGGGAATAAATGAAAGAGAGGTAAATACTAAGATGAACCGTGAGAAATAAGAGTAAACAGAGGTTATGTGAATAAGGAGAATGTGAATTAAGGACCAATATATATGCCATTTAAATATGGCTAACCCCTTAGGGTGGATGCGACTGTAGTTTGTAGCCCCAGGAGGACACCTCCTCCAGCTGACTATAGACACACTTCTGTGCCCCTATCAGTATTTGCAAAGGGAAGCCATCCTTCCCGTCTTCAACTTATGATACACACGGACTCGAGTTTCTGGGTATTGACTCGTCATCGGCGTGACAATCAAACTTGTCGATGAAAAGTAGGTTCCCTTAGCAAATACTTATCCCTTTTCCAGTATCGTAAAGACACTGATACCGAAAAGGTGTAATCAAGCAATAATAAATCTTAGAGCGAGTTATAAACAGTAGCCGCAACACATCGTGACGTATATTTGCCATTTAAATATGGCTAACCCCTAAGAGTGGATGCTGCCGAAGTTTGTAGCCCCAGGAGGGCACCTCCTCCAGCTGGCTATAGACACAATTTCTGTTCCCTATCAGTATTTGCAAAGGGAAGCCATCCTTCCCGTCTCCAACTTATGATACACACGGACTCGGGTTTCTGAGTATCCGTGTGTATCATAAGTTGAAGACGGGAAGGATGGCTTCCCTTTGTAAATACTGATAGGGCACAGAAAGTGTGTCTATAGCTAGCTGGAAGAGGTATCCTCTTGGGGCTACAAACTACAGTAGCATCCACCCTTAGGGGTTAGCCATATTAAAATGGCAAATATACGTAACGAATTAAGGACCCTTAAATATATAATACGTGGAGGTGCGTGGTTTAGTGGTTATGGTGTTGGACTCATGATCAAAAGGTTTTGGTTTCGATTCCTGGACCGGGCGATGATGAGTTGTGTTCTTGAGCAAAACACTTCATTTTCCCGTTACTCCAGTTCTCTCAGCTGGCAAAAATGGGTAACCCTGCGATGGACTGGCGTCCCGTCCAGCTGGGGAATTTCCACGCCACTGAAACCGGGAAACCGGCCCTTATGAGCCTGACATGGCTCGGGAAGGAACACTTTTTAAAAATATATAATACACACACACGTGTGTATGTGTGTGTGTATGGTGTACATATATTCTATCCAATATGGCCTTGATCTTAAGGGTGATAGCTCACGAGCTATTTTTTTTTTATTGAGCTCATGGTAATAAAGTCATTGGATAGATTGCTGGGACAGGTTGTAAGTTTTGGCCCTGAATAAAACAAGGCACTTTATTTCAAACTGTTCAAGTCTTCTCAGCTGAAAATTAGAACTAACAAGCTCAATGCAATTGTCACTCTGTCTGTCTGTCTGTCTGTCTGTCTCTCTGTCTGTCTGTCGTCTGTCTGTCTCTCTCTCTCTCTGTCTCTCTGTCTCTCTCTCTCTCTCTTTCTCTGTAGCTGTCACTTTGAGTTTGCTGCCACCTACACTTTGCCTCAAATTCTATACAGAAAACGCGTGGGTGAGAGGTTGGGGTTTTCAGTTCACGATCGTGGGGTCGTGAGTTCAATACCTGTCGGTGCATTGTGTCCTTGGGCAACACATTTCCTCTCACGTTGCTTCAGTACTTGGGCAAGTGTCTTTACTATAGCCTCGGGCCGACCAAAGCTTGTGAGTGGATTTGGTAGACGGAAACTGAAAGAAGCTCGTCGTATAGATGTATATAGATATATATATATATATATATATATATATATATATATATATATATATATATATATAATATATAATATATATATATATATATATATATTAATTATATATATATTATCTATGTATATATATATATATATATATATATATATATATATATATTATATAATATATATACTTATATATATATATACATAATATATGTATTTAGTATGTATGGTGTGTATATGTTTTGTGCGTCTGTGCTTGTCCCACACAACATCGCTTCACAGCCGATGCTGGTATGTACGTCCCCGTAACTTAGCGGTTCGGTAAAAAGAGACCGATAGAATAAGTACTAGGCTTATAAAGAATAATTCCTGGGGTCGATTTGCTTGATTAAAGGCGGTGCTCCAGCATCGCCACAGTCAAATGACCGAAACAAGTAAAAGAATTTTCAAAATTAATTGAAATAAATGTAGCGCATTCGAAAAAAAATATGGTAAAAAAAATTCTTAAGTCTTTTGATACCAATCAACCAGAGACTTTTTGGTCTAAGACAAACTGTCTTAAAGAGATCTAATTTAAACCCTACCATAAAAGTGTCAAGTTAATTTATGTTCCAAACATGGCTGCAAACTTGAAAATTGTTAGCACGCAGGGTAAAATGCCTAGTGGTGCTTCATCCATCCTTACTTTCTGAGTTCAAATGCTATGAAGGTCGACTTTGCCTTTCAGCCGTTCGGGGTCGATAAAATAAGTGCCAGTTAAACACAGGGATCGATGTAATCGATTCGGCCCCACTTCCCTAATCTGACTGGCTTTGTACCAAAATTTGAAATCAGTTTATATTTCAGACATGTTTTATAATGACAAAGATATTTTACTAAATTCTTTATTTCAAATTTTAATTGAGGAGGTGTGTTTCGGCAGAGATGTGGTAACCAAAAGGTTAAAAGTAAAAAAAAGGAAACAGTAATAATAATAATAGTAATAATGATAATAAATGCCCTGATGCAGTACCAGGCAGTGGCTCTCATGGCTTCTGATCTTAACTGATTGGAAGTGTTATCATGTACATTGTTTTGTCTTGGTATAAAAGATGGGCTACAGCAAATATTCTGCTCAATACCACAGATTTGCTTGTCAGTTGTTTGACCTTAACCAGTTGAGCATGTCCCTTAGTGGCTGACGATATGTGCATCTCTGATCAGGAGCAGGGGTAGTGGGGGAACATCATGGCCATGTGTTGAGAGGGATTCTTTGGTGTTTGAATAATTCACCTCTGGAAACATGGGTGTTTCATTCAACATCCTTAAACAACCCTTATTCAGGGACTTTTTGAGTGGGATGGGTTACTCGACCAGAAGAAAATTCTAACTGGGCCCCAGCTGCAAGGTCATGTGCTGTTTATCTTCATATGAGATCACCATGTCGCGCACATATGGTTGTGATGCATGTGTCTAGTGTACCCTTATCAGACAAGTAGTCAGGATGGGCATACTGGGCTTCGTATATTTTCCCCCAGTGTCACTTTGATGGCACGCACTGCTCCCTCACACAATAATAATAATCATTTAAGCATAGCCGTCACTCGCAAGCGAGCCTGGCTTGGGAGGGTAAATCATTTTTGTTAATCGTTTTCAACGTGATCGTTGACATCATTTTGCTCTTCAAACCTTTGACCCAGCAAAGCGTCCATGATCCAGAAGAATCGCTGGGGGGAGGGCAATGGTGGCGCTCCACTACGGGTCTCCTATATTAACACCGGTACTCCATCGGTTATGACGATGAGGGTTCCAGGTGATCTAGTCAACAGAAACAACTTGCTCGTGAAAATAACGCGCGAGTGGTTGGGTATTCCACAGATATGCATACCTTTAACAGAGCTGTCGGGGAGATTCGTTGTAACAGAATGTGACAAGGCTGGTCTTTTGAATTTACGGGTACAACTCATTATTGTCAATCGAGTGACTGATCCCGGAACCATGTGGTTGGTAAGCAAGCTACTTACCACACAGTCACTCCTGCGCCTAAAAATTCTTACCAGAGATTTGAAACCTCCACAAAAGTGAAGGTTTCAAATAATGAAATATTTGATAAAACAAATTTGTCGTTTTGCAACAGGAGTAAGGCGGCGAGCTGGCAGAATTGTTAGCATGCCGGATGAAATGTTTGGCGGCATTTCGTCCGTTTTCACGTTCTGAGTTTAAATTCCGCCGTGGTCGACTTTACCTTTCATCCATTTTGGGTTCGATAAAATAGGTACCAGTTATGTTATGGGGTCGATGAAATAGACTTAACCCCTCCCCGAAACTGTTGCCCTTGAGTTAAACTTTGAAATCTTTATTTCACAGGAATTTGGGGCACAAATTTAAAATGGAATTTCAGAAGAC
>NW_021833595.1:0-56772 GCF_006345805.1 Octopus sinensis | reverse complement strand
TGGAATCAGGCCACCTTTATGATTCCTTGAGTTCGGAAGAAAGGGCAAGAATACGGAGATATGCCAAAAAATTTAGTTTCAAGGAGAACAACACCTACATTTCTAAAAATGGCTCAAAGTTGCGTTTTTTTGTATCGAAGACACTGAACTTAAGTTAAAATTCATTGAAGTAGTATATTTGTTTATTTAAATTAGGCTCCACGAGTGCATCAAATGGAAATTTTGGATGCTATAAAACATGCGTGAAGAAAATAGCAATGACGAAGTTGAAAGTGGCGATGAAATTTTAATACGCTATGATGGGGATGCAAACCCGGGTTATAGAAAATACCCATTATACGACGAGATATCTGCACAAAAATATATTGTGAAAAATAGGGATCGAGAACTCGTAACGATAATTAATGAAGAGGATGAAAAAGATCAAAGGATACATATTAGCAGAGTAAATAAACTTTACCTGCAAATATTCATGGGGTTCGTTCTGTGTTTTTTCTCGTGTCATATTTACTTAATTGTGAAATAATTGTGCCATTGTTACAAATTCGACGCGGCCGAAGGCCGCATAGGGAAAAATATTCACATTGAATCATCCGGCCGTAGGCCGGATTGTATTTTAGAGTTTTAATGATAAAAATAGAAATTTACAACATTTTTAAAATTAAAAATGGATTTTTAATAAACTTTATTGTTGAGAATTGTTTGGCTAACCTTGGTTAAAGCGTTTTTAAATAAAATGCAAAATCAATACGGTAATTATCCGGAAATGACTGGATGTTGTTTTTTATGAACTCAGTAACTTCAATATTTTGGCAAAAATAATATTAAAATCAACAAAAGAATGAACAGAAAAAGAAAATAACTTCCGAAAGGTAGTTTTATTAAAAATTTTATACATAACCGATCTGGCGCCCCGACCTATCTGGACGGTGACATATAATTGACATATAATACTACGTGAACTCCTATATCCGGCATGCCAGTTCTGTTCAGCAAAGAATTTCGCCAGCCAAAGTTTGCAACTCTGATCTAAAGTGATTCAGGATAATAATAAATTAACAAACTTGGTTTCTAATTTTAATTTTTTGGGAGTCGCTGAATAAGTCAGTTGATCGCCCATTTTTATCTCCTCCTTTATTTTATCAAAAACAACAGTATCGGTTGAAAATAATTTCTGCTTTGAGGCAGTCTTCAAAGCACTTTTTGAAATTGGAAATTTTTACTTGCTTCCGTATCGGGCTTTTGATCATATTTCCAGTCCGCTAAGGGTCGTACTTTTAGCGAATTTTGTGTTAAACTTTTCAAGGATGAGATTCCAGCCACCTCTAAGTATTCTCCCCAATCTTTGCTTTGTGGCATAAACAATCTGTGACTCGGAGACACAATTGAAGGAGTAAAGGTTGGTTGGGGCAGCAAGATTACCAACTGTAGGATCAGTGTTAATACTATTTCTTGTGACGTTATCCAACCTTAGAGACAACATTCCTGCATCCACAATAGTGTTTTTAATATTTGATTCTGCAAAAAGGCCCATGGGATTCGATTTCTTTTTATCAGTAAAAACGGACATGACAAACACCTCAAGATATTCTTAAAAATTAGTTTAAAAGTTATCCTGGTCGCCAGTGTGTGTCGCTTCGCAATATATCAAAGACTTTCTATATATTTAGAACTAAACCAAAAGCAAGTTAAATCAAAGGTACTACGTTCATTTTAACGTTGTGAATTGATTGAACGATTTTATTGTAGTCTCTCGGTATTTTTTAATGCGTGTTTTATAGTTTCTAAAATTTTTATTTGATGGATTCGTGGATAAGGCCCATCATTATAAAGATTGGTTAATTTTATTGAGCTCAAACAAAGATACTGTTCAACTTGCCAATGTATTCACGTAGTTCGAGGTCGTCCGGTAACGTGGTCAGAATTTTTAAACTCCTTGCCATTATCAGTATGAAAAATATATTTCCCCCGATAAAAGAAGACATGTCATCTACGATTCCGCGAATCGTATTGGCTGATTAAGTACAAGCACATTTTACCATAGTAAATTTTAAAAAATAATTTAATAAAACAATAATTTTATTAATTTGATTACCAAATTACTCAGGAATAATTTCCATTTCGTGTCGAAAATCGATAAGATCTAGAATTTATTGTTTTCTTATGAAAGAGGCATTAATAGATGTTATTACTGGTTTAGTCGGACGAATTTGTTTCAATTAAAATTAATAAAATTGATAATCTACCTGCAAATAAACACACTTCGATACAACAGAACCCACACCATTACGTCTGGCAACTAAGAATGAAGTTAATGCTCAAATCCTGGTGACTACGTGAACTCCTATATCCGGCATGCCAGTTCTGTTCAGCAAAGAATTTCGCCAGCCAAAGTTTGCAACTCTGATCTAAAGTGATTCAGGATAATAATAAATTAACAAACTTGGTTTCTAATTTTAATTTTTTGGGAGTCGCTGAATAAGTCAGTTGATCGCCCATTTTTATCTCCTCCTTTATTTTATCAAAAACAACAGTATCGGTTGAAAATAATTTCTGCTTTGAGGCAGTCGTTTTTGAGACCTTTAAAGTGGGTGACAAACCCACTGGCTTTTCAAAGCGGACTTCTCGTAAATCGGGTCGTTAATATCAGCAAAAAAATAGATAAGCGCGAATCAGCTTGGCTTGGCGTTGGTCAGAGATACGCTTTATCTATCTTTGCTGCTGGTCGCTATCTAATTAACCAGTAGAATTCGAAGAGTGCTGGCAGAATTCCTCGCCACACTCACCTCAATGACGTCGTGAAAAAGGCACTAGAGTCGGCTGGTTTCCCCTCCACTCTAGAGCCAGTCGGTGTCTGTCGGAGTGATGGAAAGCGTTCTGACGGGATGACTACCTTCCCTTTCAGGGAAGGCAAGTCCCTGATTTGGGATGCAACTTGTGTTGACTCGTTCTCCGCGTCGGTGTTACTCAAGTCCATCACTAACCCGGGTTCTGCCAGTGCTCAGGCTGAGGAGGCTAAGAGGTCGAAGTATGGAAATATTTCGGACTCTTGCGAGTTTGTCCCCCTCGCCTTCGAAACATCTGGAATTGTCGGCAGGTCTGCGACTCGCCTTCATGCCGACATTGCCAGGAGAATTGCCAGGAAGACCAACGACCGGAGGGAGACGAGCTGGCTCTTCCAGCGAATCTCGGTCGCGGTGCTCCGCGGAAACTGCCACTCGATACGCAGTGCGGCGACTCTGAGCTGACCTCCAGGCTCTTTTTAATTCGTGTATAACTTATTCCCCATCTTTACTTTTTGACAATGAAAGATAAAAACTCAAAAAAAAAATTAACCAGTATATATTTTTCAATTTTTTCAATGCGCAGTGGGCGGAAGCCAGCAGCTCTCAGTCTTTTCGGGACTTAGTGTCTCACGGAGACCAACTTCGGCTTGCTTGCCTTTTGTCAGAGCATCTCCACGTACGGGCGCTTTGATTAACGCCTATCCCTCTCTAGCAGCAGGAACTTTGCTAGACCCTGAGTACTATTTGGAGTTATTCGTTATTACAAATCTTTTAAAAACTGCTTAGTAAATTTAATTTTATACAGAAAAATATATTTTCACGTTTTTGTTGCCAATTAAATTTTGTTTAACTAAAATAGATTTTCAACGCTTTATCGTTAGTCAAAGCTTTACATAAATTCATCTCGATAATTTTATCTATCTTCGAAAAAAACTATTACATTTAAAATGATCACTAAAAGTGTTTTGCAACTGCTGCTTTTGGATTGATTAAAAATAATGAAACAGTATTGAATTAATTTTAAACACTTGTTAAATAAAATTACTGAAAGCTAATTATTTTTGAGTAGAACTGTAATTCAATTGCTATTAACTAAAGTGAAATATTCATATCAGAGAAACTTAGACAAAAATAGAAAAATAAAAAAGTACTTTCTTTTAGTACAATAATTAAAAATATTCGTCTATCCAAAATATAGATTCCATTTAGATTACTTAGTTGTTTGTTTAGGCATACAAAAAATTCCATGATGCATTTGAAAAAAATCAAAAAATTTAGAATTTAAATTTAATTATTATTGCGCACGATTTATTGATATATAATAAAATTATAAATAAATTGGTTTAATAGACATTTATTATAAATTTTAAATGCTAATTTAATGATTTTGTTAAATAAAATGGGGATTAACTAGAATTTCTAATGTTTTTCCACGAAACTTCTACACCCCATGTAATAAAAAACCGGATTTTCGAATGCTTAATTTTTTTGATATTCTGTTTTTAATTTTAGACTTTTATTTAATTTATAATGATAATCTTCGTAACTTTTCTTTTTATAATTTTTCAATAATCTTTTTGTACAGCTAAACTGACTATATTAAATTTTTTCTGTGTAAAAAAAAACCGGATTAGACAAAAAGTCAAATGATTAATTATTAATGTGTCCTCCATGTGCCTTATAAAGCTCAATGCTTCTTCTTGCCATGTTTTCAGTTAATTTTCTCACTAATTCCATTGGTATTTCGTCCCAAATTTTTATAATATTTTTGCATAAATCCTTTTTACTATGCAGCATTTTTTTACTCAATTCTTCCTTTATGTAGCTCCACACATGTTCAATTGGGTTCAAATCTGGTGATTGCGGTGCCCAATTTAATAATTCAATTTTTTTCTCATCCAAAAATTGTTTTGTTCTCCGTGAATTATGACAGGGGGCGAAATCTTGTTGGAAAATAAAACGATTTAGCCCATTTTATCTGCCGATTTCCACAAATTATTTATTAAAATGTTGATATATACAGCAGAATTTATTTTTTCATTTACTATAACCAAATTCCCCTTTCCTTGATAGGAGATACAACCCCATACCATAATTCTTCCACCACCAAACTTCAAAGTTGGCGTTAAATGGGCATAATTTAAGGCTTTATTTTTTTTCTAAAGCAAAATGTTCTTTTTTTAGATGAAAAAATTTCAAAGGAAGCCTCGTCACTCTATATAACAGTTCTCCACGTTTCATTGCTTATTGCAGAAAAGATTATTGAAAGCTCGTATTGTTTTTCACTATTTTTTTTGATAAAAAAGGTTTTCTTTTACACACACATGCTTTGTAATGATTTTCATGTAGATAATTGCTTATTGTTTTTTGCAGACAACTTTTCCTGTAAAATCAAAGACTTCTTCTTTCAGGTTGGCCAGTGTTTTTTTTGGATTTTCTTTCACAATGTTGACAAGTTTACAAATATCTGAGTTAGAGAGCTTTTGGATCTTCCAGAATCAGGTATACGATCAACAGTCCCTTTTTATTTAACTTATTCATTTAATATTATGTTATTCTTTTCGATGCCCCTTTCCGTGATTACCAATATAGCATTCACCCCTGCGTTCAATTCCTGGTTTTAAATTCCAGTCCTAAGCAACAAAATTATTTCTGACGAGCAGAGTTAGGAGTATTCTTCTAAAAACTCATATAAAAATCATCAAGTTCAGCCATACAAGTCGATAATCTTCCCGTGTGGGGTGCATACACGTTTATGAAAGTCATAACGATTTTGTATTACGTTGATATAGCAAATTCGATCTGTTATCCTCCATACATTAAGTAACTGATCCACAAGTGAGATGTGTATAGCAAAGCCCATGCCATAATGACGGGATTCGGAGAGTAATAGTATTAGCCAGTACAGTGCACCCTCTTATAGTGCGACTCCGGACATGAGCACCCTCGGGTTTGAATTTTTATTGAGAGTTTTTGTTTTTCTTTCAAAGATAAATTTAGTTATGGGGTATTTCAGATTATATATATTTTTTAGTTTTAATTTGTGAATTTTATTTTATAATAAATAATAATAACGTGTTCCTGTTGATATGCCGAAAAGAATTTCTGTCAAAGACAAATTAGTGATTGTGAAGTTTTTAAAAAGTAAAAAATATATCTAAAAGGGACATATTTAAAAAATTCAAGACAAGCAAATGGACTGTTTCTAGAATCAAGTGAGATATATATAATTTTTATGGATGTAAAGGGACTGAGATCTTCAGAGAACCCGGTAATAGTGATAAACATTCATTTTTCGAAAAGGTTGTTTTTACTTTATTTCAAAAGTAATAATTAAATATTCCTAAATTTATATAGATCAAGAAATTATAATTTAGTAGTTTCAGGACTATTACTACAATTTACCGTAGAATTAACTGATACTTGTGTTGATGTCAAAAAATAAAGAAAAAGTTAGCGTTCTTCTATGTACAAATTCAATTTGTGAGAAAATGAAACCTTTGCTAATTGGAAAATAAAATCTTCTCGTTGCTTGAAAAATTTTAATATTGAATAGGACAATTTATTATATATGTCTTTAAAAATGCTTGGATGAAAAGTCATATTTTTAATGCATGGTTGTATGTAATAAATGAATAAATGAAAGATAATAAAAGAAATATTTTAGATAATGCAGGATTCCATAAGGCAGATGATTTCTAATATAAATTTTTATATCTGTTTAAAAATACTACTCCGTTGCTTTCTGGGAATAGTTCGCTCATTCAAAACATTTTACTCACATGAATTGGTTAAATTTATACGCTTTTTAAAGGCGAAGAATTAATATTAAATGCTATTCACAGTAGATGAAATAATCTTTTAAGGTCTATTAAATATAAATATGAGAAATGTTTTGTTAGCAATTAAAGATGCTTGGATGAATGGTACTATAGAAACGATCAAGACTTTTCGGAATAAAACTAATGAGCAACTTACAGATGATGTTCAAAAAATGTAATCAAATAAATGTAGAACAAATCGAAGAAATTGTCAATGAAGTTATATCAGAAGAAATCTCTTGTATAGAAAATGATGACGCATTGTATGATGGAGTTGTAAAATTCCAATCAACTAAAAAACTAATTTCTACTATTAATGCCTTGGAAGATGGCATTTTTTTGTTTGGTCCAGAGATATTAAGTGGATTTTATATTTTTAAAAAATTAACGATGGATCGATTTTGATTCACAATACTTCACTGAAAAAGGTATAAAGGAGCATACAACTCGGCAATCAATGAATTGTTTATACGTCGTCGAGAGTTAAGATTTCAAGTTGAAACTTATGATCCTAAACAGAAATCCGACACGAAATCAAAAGCAACATTCAGATGCAAATCCTGGTCGGACTTCTTGGACCAGCACATACTATAAGTGGAGAGGTTACATTCAGATGGTAAAATGTTTATATCTATGCGCTTACTCAAACGTGGGTAGGCTAACACCAATCTAAAAATTCAAGATGAGTTTGGTAATTTTGTATTGAACGCTAATCGCTCGGCTGAACTTATAGCCCGACACTTTTGCGATTAGTTCAATCGGGAGGACACTTTACCGCTCTCACAATTCGAAGGACAGCTTCGTTTACTGAACAATATGTTCACAAATCCCGAGATTCGTAGAGCAATGCTTTGACTGAATAACCATGATAATATATTTGCGGAGAGCTGTTGAAATACGCACCGACCAAGCTTGCAAAAGGGATAACCTTTATATTCAATGAGATATTCAGGACTCATTGTCCAATTAAACTTGCAATGGTAGTTCTACTCACTTTGCAAAAACCCGGCAAACCTGCAGGTCCAATTGAAAATCTCAAACCAATCGCCCTTTTAAAGATGCTGTAAAAAAACTCGGTCAATTATAACATTGAATCGCATATCAAATTAGTTGATCAATACTCTTCGCCAAGTCAAAGCGGATTCATACCGAGAAGTTTATCCGCTGATATAGTATGGAGTCATCGGTGGCTTACGTCATATGTCAGAAGTATAGGAAATGGGAGTTGACATATCAAAAGCGTTTGACTGTATTTGTAGGGATAAAATATTGCGGGTTCTCGAGGATATTGTTAACGGGGACTTTTTGAGGATTGTGCGTTTTTTTCTAGCTGATATGAGCCTTGTAGTGAAAGTGGAGATAGACCATTCTGATAAATTTACCACCAGGATTGGTACTGTGAGAGGACTCTCTTTCGCTAATTCTCTTTGTAATCCATTTGGAAGCCGGGTTGAGGGAATTGCATCATTTATATCAGTAGTTCTCAACGTGGGAGATATTGCCCGATATTTTTAAACGTCAAACCTATTTGTATACACGTGACAAAATCTTTAGAAGATATACATCAATTTTAACCGTAGAATTCGACGATAAAATCAAGACTTTCTTAAATTTGGATTTGTATTTTTTAATGAAGACTCCAGCAAACTATTTTGTCTGATATGACGACTAATATTCTTAAACGAACCAATGAAACTCTTATTGTTACGTAATCAAATTCGAACAAAACATTCTAGTAAAATGGGAGAATCAATTGACTTTTTGTTAAACTGCGGGAAAATTGCGATAATGAAGCAAATTTGAAGAATAATTTTATTAAGGAAACACTTTAATCTCGAAGTTTTTTTTCATGTAATTTATAGGGGAATTGGTCTCTTCCTATCAAATAGCAAAATTAATTGCCAAACATGGTTATCCCCATACACTTGCTGAAAATATTATTATTTCTTCTTTTAAAATTTTGTTAAAAAATATGCTAGAGAAAGATCTTTCAGAGATTGTCGCAAACCGAAAATGAAACCGAGTCGAGACTGAAACCATGACAGCTGTCATCAATGCCAATCCTTGTTAAAAATAAGATAATCAAATATTTTTCAAAGGAAAATCAATATAGCCTTTTCCGCAGAGTCATAGTATTTTATAGCTCCGCACTTTATTTTCAAATAAAGAATTTATTTTTAGCTAATAGTAAGTAAGGCCAGGGAATGATCTTTACTTTTTTCAAAGAAAACATTAAAATTATTTTCAAGTATCTTTTTAAGGCGTTTAGAGTGAACCCTTCTAACTATTCCTTTACTATCTTTAACATGCATATTTTGAATATATGTCTACTACAGACATTAACCAAGAAAAATGATCATTTTGATAAGAGAATAACTAATAAACTTTAAACCTTTTATGATCAATTAAATCGACTTAAACCTTACATTATGTAAATGGCTTGAAACGTCACACTGTTTCAGTGGGGTAGCAAACTTGCATATATTGCACTCACATACGATTTGAAGAATTATGTTTCGCTTGATTACAAAAAATCTCCTTCAGCAAAGTGCATTCAGAGCATTATGCCGACAATGGTTTGTTTCGTGAATTTTGGAGAAATTCCTTTCTTTTGTGCTTGTTAAAGCTATAATGAGCTTGTGAAGTTGATTATTATTTCGCAGATATAGCTTTCCATCAATAAGAATGAAATTTTCAGTTTTCTTTTATAGTCTGGATTTTTTAATTTTTGAAATATCCACGTCTTGCCCTTCAAAGACGAATTTTAGTAGATTATAAAAACCCTGTCTCTCAGTATCTCAGTAATGATACAGTTCGTAAAAGAACTGATAAAAAATTTAGGGCGTATTGTGTGGTCAGTTGAGACTAATTAAATTTTCATTTCAAATTGCTGTATCGCTAGTTCCAGATAATCAATCAGTTTTATGTGTTACTAGCTCGGCAGCTCGCTTCGCTCACCGCGACCTAGCTCCTGCGGAGGGCCTGTTTCATCAAACAACTATAAGTTTATGTAGATGTATAAAACTACCTGGTTTAATGTAACCCTATTCTATCGCCTGTTGATAAACGATGTTTGTCGTCCGTCCTTCCTTGGCATATATGAATAAATTTTCTCTTCTGCCTACCCTCGACATCCCACATACAGCTGTCCATGTGAAAAACACTCACTCTCTAAAAATAACCCAACTACCTTTAATGACTGTCCCTGGGCCTTGTTTATTGTCATTGCAAACTTTTTTTTTTCATTTTTTGTGGTTTATTTTTTTTATATTTAATTTTTTCATTTTTCCTTTGTAATTTCCTTTTTTTTCTTTTTTTTTTTTACTGGCGGAAATGGGGCAGGGGGAGATGCGGCAGGCGGAAATGCGGCAGGCAAGAAAGCGACACACACAAAAAAGATTTAATTAATTACCTTATTAAGCTGACCGTTTTTTCTTCAGCTTCGTTTTTCCTCCTTCGGTTATCTATTTAAAAATTATTTTTGAATAATAAAAAAGTTTAGGAAAAGAGGCATACCGAAAATAAATTCTATCTTTACGAAAAACTCAAGTAAATAGTTAATATTTTTACGCAAATTCTTCTGATTGCGCTGTCAATTGGTGGTAAATTGTGTTAATGGTTGTGCTAATGTGGTTTCAACTATCAAAGTGTATTTCAAAATCTGTTAATTGCACACTCTATTCAAGGTCGTGCGTCAATTGGTGGTAAATTGTGTTAATGATTGTGCTAATGTGGTTTCAACTATCAAAGTAGTTTTTCAAAATCTGTTAATTGCACACTCTATTCAAAGTCGTGCAATCTGTGATTGCACATTCTGTCAAAGTCAAATATGATAATAGCTTTAATTTTGATTCATGGTCGATAATGATATATGCATTTAATTTTAAAGAGAAAAACATAGGATGAATTGAATTTCTTTATCGCGAATAATTGGGAGTTCATCATTGTTAATATTCTCGCTGTCGTTTTCATCAAGGATATTCTTAATACGTGAGATTTTTGCCTTGAAGTTTTTAATGGACCTCATCATGAATGTCGAGGACATTCGCGTTGTTCATTTTAATCAAAATGCAGAAAATAATTTTTTGATTTTTTGGGGGGGAGGAAGGTTTTAAGGACTTCATATGTAAGTCGAGGACATTGTAGTTGTTCATTTTAACCAAAATGCAGAAAATTTTTTTTTAATTTTTTTGGGGGGGAAGGTTTTAAGGACTTCATCATGTAAGTCGAGGACATTGTAGTTGTTCATTTTAACCAAAATGCAAGAAAATTTTTTTTTAATTTTTTTGGGGGGAAGGTTTTAAGGACTTCATCATGTAAGTCGAGGACATCGTAGTTGTTCATTTTAACCAAAATGCAGAAAATTTTTTTTTAATTTTTTTGGGGGGGAAGGTTTTAAGGACTTCATCATGTAAGTCGAGGACATCGTAGTTGTTCATTTTAACCAAAATGCAGAAAATTTTTTTTTAATTTTTTTGGGGGGGAAGGTTTTAAGGACTTCATCATGTAAGTCGAGGACATTGTAATTGTTCATTTTAACCAAAATGCAGAAAATTTTTTTTTTAATTTTTTTGGGGGGGAAGGTTTTAAGGACTTCATCATGTAAGTCGAGGACATTGTAGTTGTTCATTTTAACCAAAATGCAGAAAATTTTTTTTTAATTTTTTTGGGGGGGGAAGGTTTTAAGGACTTCATCATGTAAGTCGAGGACATTGTAGTGGTTCATTTTAACCAAAATGCAGAAAATTTTTTTTTAATTTTTTGGGGGGGAAGGTTTTAAGGACTTCATCATGTAAGTCGAGGACATTGTAGTTGTTCATTTTAACCAAAATGCAGAAAATTTTTTTTAATTTTTTTGGGGGGGAAGGTTTTAAGGACTCATCATGTAAGTCGAGGACATCGTAGTTGTTCATTTTGACCAAAACGCAGAAAAATTTTTTTTAATTTTTTTGGGGGAAGGTTTTAAGGACCTCATCATGTAAGTCGAGGACATCGTATTGCCAATTTGAAGTTGATGTGCACACACAGACAGACAGACAGACACACACCATACCATTTTATTATTAAGATGTCAGTACAATTAATTACTTAAAGGTTACAATAGACATTTTGAAGCATCGGTTATCCAAGAAGAGCTTTTATTTTTGAGAAAATTAGAAACTGATACCACAGAATTATTATTAGCAAATTTCCTAGTTCTAGTCTTTGAAATAAAAAAACTCCGATATTATTGTTTTCCTTCTTCCTATTTGGTCGAAAAAAGATTTAGCCAATTAAAGCATATTCTAACTATGGAGATAAACACGTTAAATATATGTGATCGTGGAGATATTCGACTCAATCTCAATCTGACAAATATAAAAGCAGATTCTGAAGCTCTATCAAACAAACATCAGTTTCAAGAAGCACATTAGTTAAATTAATTTTTGCAAATTTTTTTCGCTTTTTATTTCTTTATGAAAAAAATTAGCTATTAATCGAATTTTTATAAATTTTTATATTAATACGTCACAACAAACATTTTGGGGCGGTGAAATATTTGGTTGGGTGATGAAAGTTCTAAAAAGGCGACAAGTGAAAAAGCTAAGAACCACTAATTTAAATAACGATTTTGTGGAGCTAATATACGCTGATTACATTGATTTAGAGTATAAGGATGTGAAAAATCTAAGATCTGTAGCAGATAAAGCCACAACAGTTCTGAAGAGGTGGTCATAGAAAATCAATTCGGAATAAGCTTGAAATTATTCCATTTAGTATCCTTTTTTCATAATAATAGAGCCTTTTTCACGGAGCCATAGTACTTTATGACTTTCATAGGCAGGACACACACTTTTATTTTTAAGTCAAAATAAGTTAATTAATTTTTAACTATAGGTAGATAGAGCCAAGGAATTATCTTTACTTTTTTTTTCTTTTTTCGTGTCCTTTGGATCCAAGATAGACGCTCCGGTTCCGCAGTGAGTGTTCATTGATGACGACGTCACTCGTCAAGCTTTTTAGCATCGTAGATGTGTGGATTAAAAAAATTATTTGTTCTTTATTTAAAAAACTGGTATTGTTAGGTTAACTACATGGCACTTTTTAGTGCTGAATTAAATTAATGAATTTTTTTGTTAATTAATTCGTATAAGTGGTTATAGGTACCATACAGATTTAAATAATTTCATTATCAAAATAATTTAATAAATGTTTCAAATGTTGCAACCTAGTGAGTGATTCATTTTTTAAATGCTTGAATTTGCATCTAATTAATCTGTTATTTATAGTTTATATATGTTATTACGGTATAATTTAGCGAGAAAAAATAACAGGAGCTCGTAAAATGCGTTGTTCAACCTGCTTACATGTCTTCTTCAAGGAAATTCTTAAAAGTTTATTTTAATTGTTTCTAGAATCAAAGTATGATCCCATAAAGTGGCGCGCGGTGCCTTTCTGTACTTTAATGCGCCTTTTTGCATTTCCATACATCCTCTCTACAGTCTGAGTATGTGCGTGTGTCGTGGGATCGATAAAATTTTGCCTAAAAGTAAGAAAGTGTTTACATTCGCAATTTCGCATTTTCCATAGTTGAATTTAAGTCGAAAAAGCTTACAAGTTCAACACAAATGATTTGAGCGTTCTGATTTTTTCCCAAGACATAATGAAGTGATTAAGTTTATCCATCTTCACTTTGGTCGAATGTATGGAATTAGAAAAAGCAGGAAATTGAAAAGATATTAGGATATGTCAATAATGTGGACCCAACGTGTCGAAATCAGAGTTGAAACGTTAATTATGATTAAAATGAAAGTACAATTCAAAAAACCTGACATTTTGTGTCTGACAAGAGGAAAAAAGAAATAAATTTAATCGAAGTGGGCATTATCTCACAAGATCGTTTAAAGCCAGTTGAAGTAGAGAAATTTTACAAATACAACCTGTTTGCAAGCGAATTGTCGGTTCTGTATGAAGCAAAAGCAAAGATTATTCCATTTGTCTTGACATGAGATGGAGTTGTCTCAAAGTTCTTTAAACTTTAAACATCTAGAAGTTTTATATCTCCCAATCATAAGAGGCTTCATTTTCTCAGTCCAGTGTAATTTGTGCAAAGTAACAAGGAAAACTATCCTAAAGTAATATATATTCAGGGTTAGGTTTTTTGCACACAAATTTATAAAATATCCCGGTTTCATCAGCATTGTATAAATTTTGTATACCATAAATTAATTGGCCATAACTCAATAATTTTATAAGGTTTTCAAAGTTTTAACGTTGAAAGCACAAGCATTGGTGTTAACGCATCAAGCATTAGTGTGTAAAAATGAAGTTTATTAGCTTTTTTTTATCGCAACTGATAGTTTGAAAATCAGGATTCCCGCACCGCGGATATCAAGCGAGTTACCTCGCAAGATTGCTATCGACAGCCAGCTGGTTTCCCGGGAGTTATTTGTCTTATTTCCAATGAGCTTCCCGATCGACGAAAGAATCCTCATCTCCTCGGGCTTAATCACGCCGCTCGTCTCCACAGCGATTGGGACAAAGTGGTAAGCGTCAGGAAGCGACGGGTATTGCCTCCATTTGTTTTCCTCGGCCCGGCGAGACGCGAAGTCAGGACATGACGCAGACTGAGTAACGGTTCCCGGTGCAAAGGTGTCCGCACAGGTCACATCTTAAACGAGGCAGGATTAGTGTTAATGCATCAAGCATTAGTGTTAAAGCACCAAAGATTAGTGTTAATGCATCAGCATTAGTGTTAAGGCACCAAACATCAGTGTTAATTCTCGCATATAAGCAAGAACTAACGTTTTTCGGAGAATTCTGTGTTTGAGTTAAAGCTATATATGGACAAAAAAATACTATATCTTTTTCAAACAAAAAACCAATTGTTGAACATTCAAGTAATGGAAAATCTAACAAAGAAATAAGTGACTATCTTAATATGGCTCAATCCTCCATAAGGCAAATACTTTGTCAATGGAGAAAATCTGAAAATATTGAGAGCAAAACCTCGTGGTGGAGATTATTCTTCCAAATTGAATGATTTACACAAGCAATACATTCTTGGTTTGGTCGATAATAATCCATTATTGACACTATCAAAGTTAAAAGACATGCTGTTTTCTAAATATTGGATAAATATCAGTCCGAGTATTATACCACAACAACTTCAATTTTATAATTTACAGGCCCAATTTCATAATTGGCAAGTTTAATTTTATTTATAATTGAAAACTTCAGTTTTATAATCGCCAAGTTCAATTTTATAATTTACAACTTCAGTTTTATAATTGTCAAGTTCAATTTTATAATTGGCGTAATTTATAATTTCAAAGTCAAAATTGAACTTAATTTTAAAGTCAACATTGAATTTGCTGCTTTATTATGAAATATGCTGCATTTAATCAAATTTTTTGATGGATCACAGGCTTTGGAAAAAAGAAAGCAAATTTGTGTCGTATATGAATGTGGAGGGGATTGAAAAAGTTTAGCGAAAACTTTGGCTGTAAAAAGCTTGACAGGCTATTATTGGATCCGAAATGAAAGAATTGTCTGAAAATTGTTAGAACGTTACGGTTTACATATACATGGTATGCTTTACACAGTGAAAAACTGTCGAATGAAACCTCAGAGAGCCAATTGTACAGAGGTCAAATTACAAAGAGCGGAATTTGCGAGAAAACTTCTTGAATATCAAGGAGAGTTTCGAACAATATTGTTTGCTGATGAAACAAATTTCAACTTGTATATTCGTCGTTCAAAAAATAAATTAATTAATTACTCAAAAGATTGGTCAAAAGTTAGATCACGTGCATCGTCTATTGCATCGACTTCAAAAGGTCCAAATATCCATGTAATTGGAGCTATTTAAGTACATGGGCTTATTCATTATGAAATACAACAATGCTCTTTTAAGTCTGATGTGCAAAAGAGTTTGCCAGGAACTGTCTTCGCAAGGCCTATGAAATAAACAACTCCAGGGCCGTAGTTATAATTGACAATGCCCCATGCCATTCACGACTGAAAGAAATCCTTCGTGAATAAGAGTTCACAATGCATCAAATTCTTCAATTGGCGCCATATACTCCCATGCTCAATTCTATTGAAAATGGATACGCTTGGGCACTTGCGGAGGAGAGGAAGAGGTCAAAATACGTACTCCTTTCTGACGCTTAAAAGTTCGTCCCTCTTGCTTTTGAGACCACTGACGTGGTCGATAAGGAGCCCGAGAGGTTGTTGCGTATTCTCGGCGATAAAATTGTCTGAAAGACCCATGACCGGAGGGAGGCGAGTTGGCTTTTCCAGCGCGTCTCGGTCTCTATTCTACGCGGGATCTGCCTCTCGATCCGCAATGCGTTTTCGTCGGAATGACCCCAAGGTCCGATATAGCTCTACTAGTTTCCGATTTCATTTCATTAAAAATAAATTAAAAAAAAATTATACAATTATGCGAAAATTTTTTCTGACGATAGAAGCGAATTAATCCAAGATTTTACCAAATTTCTTTAAGGATTTCTTTTTATTAGAATTATAAATAAACTTTATGCCACGAGCTAAGATTAAAACCGAGCTGGAGTTGAAACTATGAAGCTGAAATCAATGTTAATCATTAATCAGCTGGTTGTACAAGAGGCTATCGATAGTAATCTTGCGAGGTAACTCGCTTGCTATTCGCGGTGCAGCCACTGGCGAATTTTGATTTTCAAATTATTAGTTGCGATAATTAATTTAATTAACTGTTTGTATATCTTTTTTCCTCATGTCAATCATTGTCAAATAATAAAGTATACAGCAGCCCAAAAAGTACTCCGGCTATATCAATTAAGATATTCGACATTATTGTATTTACATGTAGACCACAGTCTAATATTTACTTACCAAACCAACATAAGTCGACTCTTCGGACTAGTAATCAAGAAAAATACTACTTTCCTGTCTTTTACATTGATGGGATGCTTCTATAAGTGGAGAGCTCTCAATCTAAACACTTTTATGATTTAGTATCAGATGAAGAAGAAAAATTTAATTAAGTACTGAAAAAAATCGTGTCGAAATGTAGTTTTATTTTATTCTACTTTTCATACGCGTTAATTGAAAAGCTGTTAGTTATTGACGAACAGCTTTTCGAAAATAAAAAAGACAGACTAGAAGCATTCACAGTTCTTTACTAAAACAAGTCTATGGTGACAAACAAATCAGTCACAAATTCAGAAAGTGTCGAAGAAATGCCAAATTGGACAATTTTTGGCGTACTCTTTATCGATTTTAAAAAAATAGGGTAAAAAATTATTCAGCTGGATAGTGTTTTTTTATCAAATATTATCTTTTTATTTATGGATCCTTTGATAAAAAAGATACATAAATATCATCCTCAATACTGAGTTGCGCACAATGGACTGATTTTTAATTACGTTGAGACATTTTTTTCCTAAAAAAGGCACTTGTTTGTAATTTTTTGGAAAAAGTTTTTTGTTAATAACAAACTATTGAATAAAAAATCTTCTTTGTTTCATTCCATAATTCTTGAATCGTTGATGCTCCACATTTTTTAACTTCTTTTTTTAAAATTGCCCATAGATTTTCAATTATATTTAAGTCAGGAGATTGACTTGGCCATTTTTCCATGAGTTTTATGTTGTTTTCGGCCATAAACGCTCTAGTGGATTTTGATGTATGACATGTTGCTCCATCTTGTTGAAGAAAATAATTTTCTTCATAAAAATTTTCAAATCCTTCTTTTATAACGCGTTGATATTCGGCGGAGTCGACTGTTTTTCAGCAAGGGACAATTGATCTTTGCCCATTGCTTTTAAATGCTCCCCATATCGTAATTGATAAAGGGAATTTCACAGTTTCAATTGAATATTCTTTCTGTAATTTTGATCCAGGGGGTCTTCTTATATATTGCCTAGACATCTGATTTAACTGAATCCGGCATTCATCAAAAAATATCACTAAATTCCAGTCGTCTTGATTCCACGGAATTTTAGTAAGACACCATGTATATCTTTTATCAACCTGAGATGCAGTCAATTTTGGTTTTTTCACTGCAATGCGTCCGAATAAATTGTTGCGTCTCAAAATTCGTTTAATTGTCGAAAGAATCACTTTTCCGGAAAAGTTACAGCATATAAGAAGATCGTTGGCGGTTATTTTTGGGTGTAATTTTGACATTCTGATAAGATAGCGTTCATCATTTTTGGTTAATTTTTTGTTCCTTCCCTTTTTTGGCATATCGTTATATAAATATCCGTGTAAAAATCGCTTTTTAATTTTTTGAATGGCACAACGAGAGATTCCCAAATCTTTGGATATTTTCACCTGAGATTCGCCACATTTTAATTTTTCGATGACGAGAAACCTGTTATAAGCTGATGCACGAGGCATTTGAATTTTTTATTAGAATTAATAATAATAAATTATAGAATTATTGCTTTTTACATAAGTGCCTCTAACATATGAGCGACCAATTATTTTTTGTTTTCAAGTTTGAGAATACTATCGGTCGAATATTTATAAAAACTTTGGAAATGTTTAATTTCCTTTAAAAACCTAATTTATTCTTTAAAATCTTTCGAAAATTAATAAATAAGTGCCTTTTTAGGGAAAAAATAAGGTGCCTCTAACATTTGGACGGGACTGTATTACGGGATGTGCTATAATAATTTTAGTAAATGACCTAATTTTAATGTTTCATTTGTGCGCTAGTTCTAATCAGGGGGAATCTTGACAGGCTAATAGCAGAGTTATTTCTATCCACCAATCAGGAGGAATGGTTTTAGCCGATTCTTCTGTGTGTTCACACATAAATCCGCATTAAGCGAAAGTTGAAGAACTGAAGAAGGGTAAACTAAGAGCTTTTCTCAAAACTTTTGTAATAACGAATTTAAGTTAGTTCTCCGAATTGTCCACTCGGTCTCTTTAGCTATAGGAAAAATGATAATCTCTATCGGAAGTTAGCATCTCTTATGTTGCTGTATATCCGATTTAAATATATTGTTAAAAGATGGAATTCATAATTTTATTAATATAATATTGAATTTTTAGATTTGTCCATCGACTCTGAACACTTTTTTCTCTTAGACCAGGGGTCGGCAAATACTTTTGAAAAGTGCCAATTTTAAACATTTTTGTAAATTTCAAAAAATTGAAGAGCCTCCTTTTACCACTTGTCCAAATAAAAAATTCAAATTCATATAATGAATTAGACATTCATTTAAAAAATAATTAAGAATTCATTTAAAAAATAAAATTAATTAGACTCATTAATGAGAAATCTGATTCCTCATTTCTTTGGTGAGTTGGCTAATGCCTGGGTCGTAAGTCGTTAATTTTAATCTGAGGTTAGATTCCAAATTCGAATCTGTAATTTTGTTCCTTAATTTCGATTATATATATAATTTATATGAGAAAAACTTTGTTCACACATGTGGACCCGAATATTGTCAAAATTCCGTATGCAAATTTTTTTAATTCATAATAAGAATCTGGAAGAGAATTCCAAGTTTCGAAAATCACATCTTCAGGTTTCTTTTGTATAACATTAATATCATTTTTAATTTTACCAGACAATGTTTCTGTTTCAAGTAATTCTGAAAGGCGAATAAATTTTGATGCCCATAGTTCCTTACATGTCAAGTCCAATAGCTGCATTTCGAACTCAGCTGCGTTGATCTCAAATGGCAATAAATTTAAATTGCTGACTTTAGCACGTAGAGGGTTTATAACGAACGATAGTGTTGCTTTTTCTTTTCTAAAATCCTTAAACCTTTTTATATTTAAACATTCATTTTTAACCTGTCATTGAAAGATTCCTTCATATACAAAAGAGCATTTTTAAAATAAGTTTTATTTATAGTTCGATCATTTTCTTTCAAATATTGGCGTAATTTAGGAAAATGTAAAATATTTTGTTCTATATCCTCTTCAAACAGAATTAATTTTTTTTCTAATAATATCACTTCCTCATACATGAAAAATGCAATATTTCCACTCCTTTGCAATTTTGAATTAAGTTTGTTTAATTCTGATGTTATGTCAACCATAAAATAGAATTTCTGCAGCCATTGGTCATCACTTAATTCGTCATAATGAATTTTTTTCTCATTTAAAAAAAGTTTGACTTCTTCCATACAAGAAGCAAACCGATTGAAAACGTTCCCTCTCGAAAGCCAGCGAACTTTGTTGTATTGAAGTAGATCAATATACTCGTTGTTGGTTTCGTTTAACAACTCTTTAAATAGCCGATGATCAAGTCCCTTAAATATATAATAAATAATATATTACTCTTGATATAATGAAGTTAGTAATCTTTATGACCAATTCCATCACTTCTAAAATTTCCTTCGGAAATGTTTGCGCAGGTAGTACTTCTTGGTGGATAATACAATGTAGAGTAATCACTTCATGATCAATTCTCCTTTTAATTAAAGTTATAAATCCCTTTCTCGATCCCAGCATGCTTGCAGCACCGTCAGTTGAAATTGAAACGATTTTATTAAGAGGAATATAATTTGTTTCAAAATATTCTACGACTGCGCCAACAAGATCTTCACCACGGGTTTGACCCTTTAGAGGCAATAATGCCAAAAGTTCTTGCCTCAGGAAACCTCGAAACACATAACGAACAGACAGAGACACCTAAGTATGACATGAACAATGATACTTGTGAAATGTCATTTATATCACATGATTCATCTATTGCTATTGAAATTGAATTAGACAATTTCATGTCAGAAACTTGTTAAACAGATACATTCGAAGACATCTTAAAAGTCCTGTCGGCTACTATTTTCGCAGATAAAGGTATATTCATTATCTTATTCACGATTTCTGCCTTATTTGAAAAATCGTGAAAAAGTTCTTCAGAGGTTTTAATGAAACATGCCTTTATAAATTCGCCATCGGTAAATGGTTTCCCCTTTTTGCGATCTCGTGGTTTATCAAAAAACTGGCAATATTTGCAGTCCTGGCATTATGATACCAATATTTAAAAGCGGAATTCTCAATCTGATTATTCTTTGCAAGTTCTTCTACAGCTTTCTTTCGGGAATCACCAATTGGATATTTTTTTGCGAAATTTGAGTGTTTTGTATTAAAGTGTCTCTTTAAATTTGACTTTTTATTTTGATTCAAAGTTTCCTGGCAAATGAGACATTTCGGTAGTTGTTCTGAATTAGACGTGAATGAAAAAGTTTCAGTTCATTTTGATTGAATATGTCGCGATATATCGATGTTTTAATTAATTTTTTTATTGCTAGGCATAAATCGATGTACCACAAAAAATAAATGTTAAACGTGCAAAGATTTTTTGTTATTAACAAAACCAAAAAAATAGTTAAAAATTGAAAGAGCCTACCGTAAGAGTTAAAGAGCCTTCAAAGGCTCGCGAGCCTGCTTTTGCCGACCCCTGTCTTAGACCACCCAGAGAGGGCAGAATGGATTCTTTTCCTCGGTTATCAATCCGTATGGACGATTCGAAATAATCTCATGGGTTTACTTTATCAGAATTCTTTTTTTGTAGAATAGAATGGGCAACTGATTGCGAAAAGACGAGAAGTCCTCGGGATAAGCAATGGCCTCGAGAATTATCCAAGAATTTCCCAATAAATTTTGATTACCCTCATTCGTCGATGTTCTTAGTGAAATTGAGTCAGGGAACTTTTCTATCCAAAATGCTTACAATTTTCTGAGAAATCGATTTAAAAGAAGATGCATGTAAAATAAATGAATACATCGAGAAGAGATTGAACACGAATGAAATTTGTAAAATTATTAACGGAGATGGAATTTTTTTGCATTTGAAAAAGTTTCATTTACTCCAGTGTCAGGCAACTACGTGTTCCGTAGAGCGCTCGTTTTCAGTTCGTAAAAAAATTGAACAAAGACCGGAATTTTGAAACTAAAAACGTTAAATATTATGTGATTCTATATAATTCATGTTTCTAGAAAAAATTATTGCCTAAAAATTGTCTGAAAAACTTCTTTTTAGGTCTACATTTTGGTGAACTTTCCTCTTTTTTGGAAGCCTTCCCGATCGGAAGCTTGGGGACTCTCTTGGATTCTGACACACTGCGAGTTGGTATCTGTCTACGTATCGGTCTCAAAGTTTGTGAACCACACAAATGCCGCTGTGGTGCATCGATTGATCAATTTGGACTTCACCCTCTTTCCTGTCGAAAAAGCGCTGGTAGATTCCCGAGGCATTCAGCTCTCAACGACGTTATAAGAAGAGCTCTCGATTCAATCGGATTCCCATCAGTGCTGGAACCACCTGGATTGGACCGAGGAGATGGAAAACGCCCAGACGGGATGACTATCTTTCCGTTTTTGGAGGGAAAGCCTCTCGTATGGGATTCAACATGTTCCGACTCCTTGTCCAAGACAAACATGTTGGAAAGTGCCTGCAATGCCGGCACAGCTGCGGATAAAGCAGAGGACATCAAGAAGAAGAAATATGATGGGCTCACCGATCGTTACGTTTTCCGGCCGGTTGCTGTCGAAACCCTGGGATCTATTTGGAAGGAGTCGTTGTGCTTCCTCAAGTGTATTGGACGTCTCAAGACCTTGAGAACACACAATCCTCTGGAGACGAGATGGCTCCTCCAGAACGTGTCCCAAGCAATAGTGAGGGGAAACAGGATCGCCATCAGTTCTTCTTATTGATCTTAGTTAACATTTTTCTGGAATTGACATTTTATATCATCAAAAAAGTCAACAAAATAGTGAGGGGAAACAGGATCGCCATCAGTTCTTCTCCTTATTGACCTCAGTTAACATTTTTCTGGAATTGACATTTTATATCATCAAAAATAAAAATGATTTTGTTGACTTCATGGAGATCAATTTTTGATTTTGTTAGGTCAACTTTGTTGCTACCCTACTTATGACTCACCAAATCGATTATATTCTTGGGGCATATGACTACTTAAAAGAAGCAAACACAGCAAACTCCAACTCATCGATGACACGGGAAAAATTATTTATGACCCCACTGTTCAAACCGAACTAATAGCCGATCATTTTGAAAATCAATTCAATTTAATTACCAAGAACATTCTATTTTTACTTGCACAGCCGTAGACCTTGACAGGGCTATTACGGTGGAGAAGGTCGCCCAAGCTGCTAGCAAACTTAAGAAATACCACCCGCTGGATCAAACCAATGCAGAGCTGATTAAGTACGGTTCAAAGTCACTTATAAACAAAATTGCAACTATATTCAATGATATGTTTATTACCTACAACCCATTCCTGCTAGGAAAGGTACACCCGTTCCTAGTTATTAAAATCTATAAAAGCGAAATTACGCCAAAAAATATAGAGAATCAGATTTCTTGCAAAAATGTTAACATTTGAGGATGAAATTTGTTATTTTATCTCAGATAATGTTAATCTCTGTTTTTGCACAACTGTTCTGCTTTGCAGTATTTGCCCTCACTTCCCCAGTTCAAGGTTCATGCTCGAACAAATCCCTTTCCTCTTCCATCAAAGAAAATATAAATAAGTTCATGAAAGAATCTTTCATTCTGCCTTCTCTTACGGGCAAGTTTAATAAAACAACTTCATCCATTTCCAAAAACAACCCCATTCGGTTACGCAAACGTATCAACTCCTGCTTAATGGCGCACGACGTCGGTTCTGCGGTCCGCATTCTTTCATCTTCCGATTCCGTCCGCACCATTACTCCGGATGTAGTCAAAATTCTCAGCTCTAAGCACCCGACTGGCAATGTGCCTAATTTTTGTCCCCAAACTCCAGAGGGGGTCTCGATTGCTTCTTCGTCTGTCCAGCAACTTTTGTTTGCCTTGAAATCTTTCAGAGGCAATAGTAGTGGTGGTGTTGACGGTCTCCGTCCCATTCACTTAATCGACCTCATTTCCGATACTGCCGAGGCCGGAAACTGTCTTTCACATTCTATCACCAAGCTATGTAACTTATTCCTCTGCGGGGATATATCTGAACATGCTAGACTGCTTTTCTTCTCTGCGAACCTGACAGCTTTGGAGAAAAAAGACGGCGGCATTAGGCCTATTGCCGTCGGAAATGTTTTCCGCCGTTTGTTTGCAAAAGTCGGGTGCAAACTGGTAATTCCGTCTATTAGTGACGAACTCCAGCCCATTCAGTTGGGCGTTGGCGTGCCTGGCGGCTGCGAGGCCGCGGTCCACGCATCCCGGTGTTTTATTGATTCGTCTCACCTCTCTGAAAAGCCCCGGCTACTGCTAAAATTGGATGTTAAAAATGCGTTCAATTCTCTCAATAGAGAGCATCTACTTGAGGCTTGTAAAGACAGAATTCCTTCATTGCTGCCATTTGTTTTTCTTTCATATGGATACCCGAGCCTTTTGGCTGCAGGTGATTCCTTTATTTCCTCCTCTTGTGGTGTACAGCAAGGCGATCCTTTGGGCCCGTTATTATTTGCCCTTTCCGTGGATTTTATTGCCCGCAAGAATTTGTCGCCTCTGAATATTTGGTATTTGGATGATTGTACTATTGGTGGTCCGCCCGATATTTTGTTAAAGGACTTGGAATCTCTAATCCCAGCTTTGTCATCCATTGGTCTCGAAATTAATTCTCTCAAATCTGAAATCGTAAATGTTAACATCGATCGTGTTAGTTTTCAAAACATTTTTTCTCAGTTTCGAGGCCTTTTGCCCGATCTGAGACATACTTCCACTGCCGATCTCGAAATCTTGGGTGCTCCGATCTACGACCAATCCGCCATTCGTATTCTTAATTCCAAGAGGAATGCCCTTTCTTCCCTTTGTGATAAACTTGCAGATATTGATCCCCACCCTGCTTATTTCATTCTCAAAAATTATCTTCTGATCCCGAAAATCAATTATGTCCTAAGGAGTTCCCGCTGCTTTTCTATTCCTATTGCCTTGGATTCTTTCGACGCTCTGGTGCGTTCTTCCGCTGAGAAGATTTTTAATGTCAAGTTTGATGACGTTAGTTGGTGTCAGGCCAAACTTCCTGTATCCTTTGGCGGTCTGGGGCTTCGCTCCGCGCTCGACCTTTCTCTTCCCGCTTTCCTTTCATCTTCTTCAGGATTGTATCTTCTTGTCCATAAGATTCTTGAAAAATCACCCGAATCAACTTTGGACTCTGATATCAATTCTGCACTCTTGCTTTGGAAGGAAAAGGATTTCGTCTTACCGTCAGAACGATCTCTCCAACGTGAATGGGACAAAATTATTTGTGAATATTACGTTGACTCGTTGGAGCGTCTCTTGGACCAGCACAGACTAGCTTGCTTCCGTGCCAGTCGCCAACCGTATTCTGGCTCCTGGCTTAACTGCCTTCCCACGACCCATTTGGATACCTGCCTCGACTCTGATGCCCTCCGTTTTGGAATATGCCTTCGTCTCGGACTACCGATTTGTAATCCCCACCCCTGCCGGTGTGGATCAACGATGGACACATACGGGCTCCATGCCCTTTCCTGCAAGAAAAGCGCAGGTCGCATACCTCGTCATTCGGCTCTTAACAAGATCATTCTCCATGCCCTCGAAAAGGCAGGGTATCCTTCTGTCCTTGAGCCAATTGGTCTTGACCGTGGTGACGGAAAAAGGCCTGATGGCTCGACGTTGTTCGCTTTCGACGCTGGTAAACCACTAGTTTGGGATGCCACGTGTGTTGATTCCTTCTCTAAGTCGGCCATCAACGAATCCGCCTCTCTGCCCGGGTCCCGTGCTAATAGGGCTGAATATACAAAATCCGAAAAATACCAGGGCTTGTTAGACGGCTTTTGGTTTTGGCCAATTGTTGTTGAGACTTCGTGCGTCTTTGGCACAAAGACTATTGATCATCTGAAGAAACTTGGCCACCTCTGTTCATTACGCTCCAAAGATCCTAGGGAATTTACATTCCTAATCCAAAGGATCCTGTTGGCCGTTGTGCGTGGGAACAGCTGTTCCATCCGGCTTGCTGGCCGATTAATTTCTGATTAATTTAACTTTCCATATATTTCAAATTGGCCTTTTGAAAAAAAAAATAAATAAATCAAATGTAAAAAAAAAAAATTGAAGAGAGAGAACTGAAAACGAAAATAATCGAGGTAATATTTTTGGTTTTTTTTAATGATGGTAGTATGAACATGATTATATTTATTTGGCGCGATCGATTATACAGTCTACTAAAAAATAAAATTTACCTAATTTTGAGGCTTGAAGTCAAGAAAATTGAGAAAAAATGTGCCCACTGTCAGTCGAAGAAAAAAACAATTAAAAACATTTTTGGACGACTTTGAGACTGAATATAACGTCCTGTATCACAATTTCATAGGTGTCTTAGTCATGGAAAAGTGTTAAAAAGACTGACTTGAAAAATAATAACCCTTTTTTCATTAAAAAAGATTAAGCTTGATTTTGTAGAAAAAGTATAATTCTTTAATTTTAGAGTTACAGCAAAAAATTATTTTTGCATAATATGTATATCAAACTTTTTGTTAAGTCCAGCACTGTATACCAAATTTAAAGCTTTTTTGGCAAAGCCTTAATTTTCGCCAAGCAATTTCCTTTATTTAACAAAAAAATCAATTATATGGTTGCTGCAAAATACGACAACATCCCATGCCATCACACACGGGATGACATGGACTTTACACTGATGCATAACCTCTAGTTTGTCTGCAAGGAGGACATACTTCCTCTTTTTCGTTACTTCCACTTTCTGTAAACAATCTAGGAAAGTGATTCCCACCTCCACGATGAAAAATCTCCCCGGAGACCTTATCGTGGACCACAATATCGGGTCTGTTGTGCTGGACAACAATCGAGGTGCGGTCTGTTGTGCTGGACAACAATCGAGGTGCGACCCTCGAGTTTTCACACACCGAAGAATATGAAAATTATAAAGTTCTTCTAACCAAAGAACTTCTTCGATTTTGAGAGCTGGTGCATTGTCTAACACTATAATAACTGGATCACTATATTTAATCCGTGTTTGTCTCAAACGAGTTTTCATCTAATGACAAGTCTGCTTTTTGTGTGGATAAAAAGGGAATATTTATTTGTCGATTTTTGGATGATTTATTACCAATAGACCTATAACCTTTCCCCCGTAAGATGTAGACAACGCTTTTTTGCACTAGCTACAAAAGAGCTTCTTGGGACGAATATCGCCTTGCTCTTCTAGAAAAATTTTCTGAATGATTTCAACTCAGCACCTTTCGCTTGACAGATGCAGCAGTCAGTTACCTAAATGCTCACATCACTCTAATTTAAAAAAATCATCCCTCAAGGAAAAATTAAAAAGTTCCCCAAAGTTAGAGCCACAAAAAAAATTTCCTCATAAAGACTCGCAACAAACTGAAACAGATAACAAGGCACTTTGTCGAGTCCTCTATCGAACTGAGAAACATAAACAAACAAATTAGCGCTGTCATAAATCTCCACGCAGATTCTAAGTGGACTGAATTTATCGCCTCAATTGACTACAGATTAAACAGCTTCAAAATCTGAAAGATCCTCAAGGAAATGATGTTTGAAAGGCCAGAATCCCACGAATCTGATACTTTTCATTCAAACACCCCACTCAATCCCGTTCAGCAGGTAAATGCCATGATGAAATACTACGCTTCATTAAGTCACACAAAATCTAATAAAATGATCGGAAGGTTACCTAATTTCGGAGAAAGCCATCTTTTTTGCAGACGAAGTCTCGCATTGTAAAATTCCCCCACCACGGGTCCTGGCAACATTTCAATCTACCAATTTAATAGAATTGTCTCTAACGCAATCAATGCCATTTTTTCTATTTACAACAATTCTAATGCAAAAAACGAAATTCCGTCTCTCTGGAGGAAATTGATCAAATCAAACAAACCGTCTGGCATTCTAAGCTTCTAACGCCAAATCTGTCTTGTGCGCGCTAGCTAAAAGACTTGAAAGACTAATCTTTTCACGAGTATTTAATTACTTACTAACCTCCCATATCCAAACCATTGCACTTAACATCTCACTTAACAACGCTTTCCAAATACTTTCCTGGACGGATTCAATGAGAAGAGACTCCCAAAACGAACAGTCATAGTTTTCATCGAAATATATAAGGCTTTTGACAGCGTCCCTCGTTGTGGTCTCACCAACAAAATTCTCACGACTGGTCTAAACTCAAACTACAAAACCTGGCTTACAAAATTCTTACCGGGCCGCATGGGTTACGTCTCCCTTATGGACTATTGTTTCAAACAACTTTTCCTTTTAAACAGGATTTTATTAATCCCATATCTAAGAGTTGAACCAAAGCAGTCGTATTTTTTAGAAGCAAAAGTAAATGAACATTGGAATCTTTGGCAATTTTGTGACAGTTCGCATTATCCACTATTAAAACAATTTTTCTGTTTTCATTCATAATATCTTGGTTTACTTTCCATAACCATGGCACAAAAATATCACTAATCATCCACAAAGTTTTTAAAGATATAAAAATTATTTTTTTTAACTTTTTACTAAGTGGATTACGCCAAAAGAGAAAGGAAACCTTCTTTTTATTTTTTTAATTCTATTGCATTTATCATTAAATTGAACAAAAAATTTTGAAGGCATTTGTTTATGTATAAAGCTACTTCATCACAGTTAAAAATATTTTCACTTCCTAGAGTCTCCAACCAGTTGTCATAATCCAAACATTTTAATTTTTGCTTCATGATTAATCATAAAATTCTTTTTTCGATGTTTTAAAAACAACTTCATTCCTCACCATTTTTTGCCCTCTCTGCCACCTACACAGGCCTAAAAAATGTAGCAGCCGACTTTAGTGGTCGAATAATGTGAACTCAATCTTCACGTGAGAAAGCAAGTTATCGCGAATACGACTCCGTTGGGTCAATTGGCCAATTTAAAAAATGAGAAAATTGATAAACAAACTTTGACCACTTTATAATGATATCACAAAAACAATCTATTGCAGAGGTTTCCAAGCTTTTTTTTACGCGCCTCCCTTAGAGAAAAAGTACAATCTTGCGCCTCCCTTTATATTCCATAATATAATACAATTATTATTTTATCAAAAACAATTTTTAAAACAAAAAGTTAATGAGATAATTTTTTTTCCATCTTGGCGCAAAGTTTTTCAAATCTTGGTGTCATCGCAGAGAGTGCTACTCTTAGCTCATTAGTCACTACTAAACGAGTTCGATATTTAGATTAATTGCAGCTAGTGCAGAAAATCCAGTTTCGCATAAATATGAAGTAGCAAATGGCAACAAAACTTTCATTGCTTTATTCGACAAAATTTCATATTCCGTTTTTACATTCAACCAAAAAGAAATTAGCGGTTCTCTCTCAAATTTTTGTTTCAATAATGTATCGCATGACAATTCTATCAATTTTTCTTTTTCAAAAGTTGTCAATGCAAATTGATTATCTCCTTCATCAATAAATGGATTCTGTATCCATTCGAACATTTTACAGTCGAGATCTTTAAAATAGTGAGCAAAATGCTTCAACAAACAATCCAAATGTTCAGCAAATATGTCTTTGTTTGCTTCAATGTTCACTATGGCGCAAAAGGTGTTTAAAAGTGGAAACATGTCATAGATATTTTTTTGTATATTTGATTTCCATAATACCAATTTTTTCATAAATGCTTTTATTTTGTCCTTTTGAGAGAATAAATGTAGTTGTGGTCCCTGCATTGATTTATTCAATATACTCAATTTCCCAAAAATGTCAACTAAATAGGCAAATTTGACAATAAAGTCATCATCCCTGAACAACTTTGCATCTTCAATATCATTTTCATCAAGAAAATCTGCAACTTGATCTTTGAGTTCAAACACCCTTCTAATCACTTTTGCACGAGATAGCCAGCGTACCTCACAATAGTATAAAAGCGATGTATATTTTGAATCCATATCTTCACACAGCTTTGCAAAAAGCTTAGCTCTTAAAGGACTGTGTTTTATGTAGTTTATAACTTTTGTAATTTGCGCAAAAATATCGTTCAGTTCTGGACTCATATTCTTTGAGACAAGTGCTGATCTGTGCAGCATGCAGTGCGTCCAGATAATTTCTGGTGCTCTGTTTTTTACAAGAGCTTGAAGACCAGATTTATTTCCTGACATTGACTGTGCTCCGTCTGTACAAAGTCCAACACAATTGATCCATTCTATGTTATTTTCTTCAAAAAAAGTATCATTATATTAAAAATTTCATTGGCCGTGCTCCTTCCAGGAAATGGTTTGCAGAATAATAGATCTTCTATTATTGTACTTTCTTCAGCATATCTGACATATGCAATTAAATGTGCATTTTTATTTATGTCAGCTCCCTCATCAACTTGTATAGCAATTTACAGTTACGTAGTCGAGAAACCAACTGATCACAAAGATCTTCAGATATGTCATCAATTCTTCTAGCGACTGTGTTATCAGCAAGCGGTATTTGCTGTAATTGTTTTGCATAGGATTCGCCAAACATTGCTTCAACCATATCGATAGCTGCTGGCAAAACTAGAGTTTCTCCGATATTGTGCGGTTTCTTGCATTTTGCAATCCTGTAAGAAACTTTGTACGATGCTAGTAAAGCATTTGAAGAGACAGAAACAAGTTTTTTTAACGATTTCGTTTGGTTATCAAACTCTTCTAATTTTCTTTTAAAAAATTCTTCAGACTTATGGACATGTTCAGAATGCATCGTTTCAAAATGTCTTCTTAATTTGCATGGCCTCATACTATCTGCTGCAAGTGTTTTGAGGCAAAGCAAACAGAGGGGTTTTTCCATAGAATCAACAAAGATACGTGTGAATCCTAACAATAAGTAAGATGGAAAGTATTTTCTTGTCTTTGGAGTGGTATTGATTATATTCCAATCATTTTGATTTTTTGAACCATCGTCAAAATCTTTATTATTCGTGAATTTTCTTTTGCAACCACTCAAGAATTTATTCATGTGTTAAAATTATTTAATTGTCTAATAAATTAAATAAATTTTTGAAAAAATATAATTTTTAAATTAATAACTCTTATTATCGGAATATAGTCACGTTTTTTACATAGATATAATTTTCTAAAAAATGTTTCTGAAATACTTTTCGCGCCTCCCTTGACACGAGTCAACGCCTCCCTAGGGAGGCGCGCCTCCCCATTTGGAAACCTCTGATCTATTGCAATGGTTCTCGATCGCCATTATCCGGGGAAACAGTTTGGCGTTTTCGTGGAAGAAGCAATAATTGACGTTATGACTGGTTTAGTCGAAAGGAATCGTTTCGACTGGAATTAAGTAAATTGGTAATTTACCTAACAATAAAAACATTAAGATACCACAGAAGCCACATCAGTACGTCTGGTAACATAAGTGGTGAGTGTCAATAAACTGTACAATTTATGACGTTCAAATTGATTAAGATTGTGTTGAGTTTGATTTAAATAAACCAATACACTACTTCGATACATTTTAACCTAAGTCCAGCGTCTTTGAGCAAAAAGAAACGCAACTCTAAGTCATTTTTAGTAATGAGGGTGTTGTTCTCCATGAAACTGAATTTTTTGGAATATCTTCGTATTCGTACCCTTTCCCAGAACTCAGGAATCATCAAGGTGACCTGATTCCAGATACTTCCTTATTTGTTCGAGAGGGTCTCGAGAGAGCTAATTAAACTAAAACGTTAATTAATGATAATCTTTTTAAGTTTTTAGAACTTTTTTATTAATAAGATTTTATTTTCTTATTGGCAATGAAATGTTTTGTCGAAAAATATTTGTTTTGTATTTAGATAATTGACCTGACCAATCTGGCGTCCCTGCCAGTCTGCATGGTGGCAATAAATGTTCGATTTTTCGTATATTCAATGCCTAAGAAATCTTCAAGAATCCATTAGAATTTTTGAAATTACTGAGTTGTAACTCATCCGCAAAAAGTGCTTCTTTACTTTTTTGGAATGTATTTTAGGACTTGATTTCCTTCATTCATTCAATCAATTTCTCTTCAAACTTTGGAAACTTAGGTTTATGCGCGTTTTTGAATTGAATTGTCTTTATTCTTTAAAAAACCAAAAACCCAAAGAACAAGGAAAAATCGTTAACGGGGAGATAAAAAGAAAGCACCGAAGTGCTTGTTTCTCAATCAAGTGCAGAGTTTCATTTGACATCAGCTTTCTCTGACCGTCTTCGTACTGAGGCCTTCACGCGGCTCACTTTCTGTGACATACAGATCGGATTTGTTTGCATATCAAAATCGACAGTCAATGATACTCCGTTGGTCCACGTATTTAGGAAATCAGCGTCCGTCTGTGCTCCGACATCAGAGATCTTCATAACAATTAGTTTCTTAATTATTTTTTTGGAATTTTTCCTATGCAAATTTTTCATTCAAAACATTCCTTCAGGGATATTCATTATTAGAGATGTCCTTGGAATTTCTCCGAGTTTTTCAGTTTTGATTTTTCCATTTATAATCCTGCTCCAGCCATCAGATGAAGGATCCAAAAGTGGCAAAAATGGACAGAATACGCCGCATCATGGCACAGGAGGAGGGAAATGACTCGAATAACCCGAGTTCTTCAACAAATTGGGCGGCAAGCAGTGTCAGAGTATGAACAGTCCATGCAGGCACCCCAAATAGTTACTCCGAGGCAGTTCGACTACCAAAAACGACTCATCAAAGTCGCCCAAAATATAAGACTCAACAAATCATCATCATTCCTCTATGTACCTTAACTGTGCTTCAATGAGGGATAATTATCCCCAGAAATGGATACACGAAGCGGGACATTTGGAGTTGACTTCACCTCCTACACACCACCCATTGATAAAGCGGAGACAATCCAAGTACAACTAATTGGAAATATAAAACAATCTAAACGTGAATGTTTTGATGATCTGTCAAGGCAAACGAGTACAGCCATTTGAGGACCCAATTCTGTCCCAATTTCGGATTTGAAATGGCAGCCTGAAGTAAAGAGAAAGTGTAAAATTGCAGGGGGGACGAAGGGAGTCCCAGACAGTTGTATGTTGATCGAATCCATCTCACATAGAAATGAGGAATATTGAGCTCACAAAATTGACTTTTCTTCCAGATTTTACTCTTGGCGGGAAAAATTCGTTTTTATAGGAATTTAATTGCTTTGAGACTGGCTGCTTATATTTTGTCACAGGCGCAGCGAGCGACGGAGCGCAGCGAGCGACCACTCAATTTCTAGATGCGATCAATCAAACAATTTATAAATTGACAAATACCCAGGTAAGGTAGGTAACAACTTTATTTAGGTAACAAAGAATAGTATGTGGGGTAATAATTAATGAAACGGTAAGGCTTGCTTACCGACTTCTTCCGCGAAACAAAAAGAAAAGAGGGACCCCAACGTCTCAGTATAGAATTACCTTTGCAGGTAAGTCCCAGTGACTGTTGACCAAAGTTTGTAGTTTTTGATGCCTTTTTCAACGATTTCCCCCACCGTGGGCGTTTTAGCCTCGAGCCATGGGGGAATCGGGCATTCCGGGCTTTGGGAGTAGGCGATTTTTAACGCCAGTCTCCGAGTTTTTTCGAACTTCTCGATAATGGAACTCCTCTTTCTAGAGAAGTACCATGCCTCTTTTCCAAATATAAGTCCTGGTAAGATCACCGTGTTAAAAACATAAAGGAAAGTATCTGGTTCCAGATTAAACTTTCTTAGGAAAAACAGAGCGTTTGTTGCTTTCTTTTTCCGAATTTTCGCATATTCAGTGTATTTACCATTTTCTTCAATTTGCAATCCAGGTATTTTATTGAATGTTGTCGTGGTATGTTAGTAATCAGACATGGTGAATTTTTAAGATTTCTACTTTCTGTGATTCTCAACAGGGCAGACTTCTCACGTGCGCAGTCAGCATGTTATTTCTGCACCAATGTTCGACCTCTTCCATATATGACAGCATTCGATGTTCAGATAAGGCAGGTTTCGGTGAAACATCGAGGATGACCACATCATCCGCATATATTAGAATTTCCGTCCGTACATCATTTGGAGAAGGTAGATTACTCATTACAATGTTGAATAACAGAGGACTGAGTACTGATCCCTGGGGGACACCTCTTTTTAATTTTAGCTCATCCGAGTCATGGTTCAGTAAGCTAACCACTGATCGTCTGTCGCGGAGGAAGTCCTGTAGCCATAGAAACAGTTCTCTATCTATCTGACACTTCGCCAGATGTCTCAGAAGGCCAAAATGCCATACACTGTCGAATGCCTTCGAAATGTCAAGACATGCCATCGTCAGAGATCCCTTGGTATCCAGAGCCTTCATAATTAACGAATTAACCGTATAATGACAGTCCCCACAAGAGCGATTTCTGCGGAAACCCCACTGCGCATTTTTTAAAATATTTTTGCTCTCCACATGTTCCGAGAGTCTCCACAGCAATATCCTTTCCATGATTCGGCTGATGGTAGGAATCAGGCTTATCGGCCTATAGCTTGTTGGCAAGTAGCGAGGTTTTCCTGGCTTCAGTATCATCCTAACCTCCGTTAATTTCCAGGAGGAGGGGACGTATCCAAGATGAAGACTACAGGAGAAAAGACATCTCAAATATTCATAAAGTTCCCTCGGTGCTTCTTTGAACAATCGCATTGTTATCTTGTCTCTTCCTGGGGCATTATCCTTCGAGCATTTTATTGCGTCCTCCACGTCTTTGCAAGTTATAGCTATCGTGCACAAAGGCAACGAGCTGAGGAGTCCATCCAATTCTTTTTTCATATGACACAGTGCTGGTCCAGATAACAGTAAGTCCGGGTTGACCTCCTGAGTTCCTTTAAGACTGTCTCCAAATATATTTGGTATTTCTTCAAGAGAAGCAGGGGATCCATCTTGATTTAACAGTTGCGGTATTGCTACCTCGGAATTTGAAGTGGATAATTTTCCGAAAACTTTCCAAAAGTTTGGATTTGCTTTATGTAGTTTATTGCATTCAGCCTTCCATTCTTTATTCTTAGCAGCAATTGTTGACCTTTTTATTTCCTGGGAAATGGCAAATATTTCGTTTTTTAGAACAGATCGGTCGTGAAAGTCCACACAACGACAAAGTTTGTTCCTTAGGCATTGTTTTTTCTTTAAAAGGACATTTTTGCATGTCAACGGAATTTTCTTACTGTTAGAGGTGATTTTGGAAGAGTATATTTCTAGATAAGACTTTATGAAGCCAATAAGAAAATTGCTCGACTTTTCCAAATCTTCTCCTGAAGAATTATCCCCAAGTTGAGGGGCAAATTTGTTCAGATAAATTTCAAAACATTTTCTGTAGTGATCCCAGTTTATGGGAGTAAGGTTGTATCGTATGAAAGTAGGCGTAACCTTCAACGGGGTGACGTTGAGTTTATATAAGATCGGCAGATGATCACTCCCAATGTCATTGATAGTAATCGGTTCTTCCAAGAGTTTAAGGGCAGGCAAAGACACCAAAGCCAAGCCCAAATAGTCCCACCCTCCTGGAGAGTAATGATTCGGTGTTTTGGATGTGAAGACTGAAAATCCAAAGGATGTTGAAAGTTTCTTAAGAATGAGACCATCCCTGTTAATCCCCATACAGCCGAAGGAGGAGCACTTAGCATTCAAATCTCCAAGGAGTATTGATAAGGCTTGTGCTTATCAGCGAAAAAATTCTTGATAAGCGATGGGTATTAGAAAGATATTTCGAATACATCCCTCCAATTTTAATCCATGTTTTTTCAAGTCGAACATCGATTGTGACAAATTCACAGAGTTCTTCAGAAACAATTTTCAAATTTTTCACTCTCAAAGTTGATTTGTAAAATATAGAAGTCCCCGTTCCAGCTATCGAACCCGACTTCCATTTGATATCTAGGGAGTAATAGCCATTCAGATAATAATCATCCTGTTGTTTTAATTTCGTTTCATTCACAATTAAAAGGTCCACGGGATTAGTAGATAACATGTTCTCAATTTCTGCTACAACTATAACATGTTCTCAATTTCTGCAATAACATGCGTCTAGCGCTCGGTCGCTCGCTGCGCCTGTGACATATTTGATTATTAATTCAACTTGTAAGCCATTCTACTAATGTTCTTACACATAGTTCATATCTCACGGTTTGATAATCCCTCGGGTTAGTTCAGAGGTTTCCAAGCTTTTTTTTACGCGCCTCCCTTAGAGAAAAAGTACAATCTTGCGCCTCCCTTTATATTCCATAATATAATACAATTTATTTTTATCAAAAACAATTTTTTAAAACAAAAAGTTAATGAGATAATTTTTTTTCCATCTTGGCGCAAAGTTTTTCAAATCTTGGTGTCATCGCAGAGAGTGCTACTCTTAGCTCATTAGTCACTACTAAACGAGTTCGATATTTAGATTTAATTGCAGCTAGTGCAGAAAATCCAGTTTCGCATAAATATGAAGTAGCAAATGGCAACAAAACTTTCATTGCTTTATTCGACAAAATTTCATATTCCGTTCTTACATTCAACCAAAAAGAAATTAGCGGTTCTCTCTCAAATTTTTGTTTCAATAATGTATCGCATGACAATTCTATCAATTTTTCTTTTTCAAAAGTTGTCAATGCAAATTGATTATCTTCTTCATCAATAAATGGATTCTGTATCCATTCGAACATTTTACAGTCGAGATCTTTAAAATAGTGAGCAAAATGCTTCAACAAACAATCCAAATGTTCAGCAAATATGTCTTTGTTTGCTTCAATGTTCACTATGGCGCAAAAGTGTTTTAAAAGTGGAAACATGTCATAGATATTTTTTTGTATATTTGATTTCCATAATACCAATTTTTTCATAAATGCTTTTATTTGATTTCCATAATACGATTTCGTTTGGTTATCAAACTCTTCTAATTTTCTTTTAAAAAATTCTTCAGACTTATGGACATGTTCAGAATGCATCGTTTCAAAATGTCTTCTTAATTTGCATGGCCTCATACTATCTGCTGCAAGTGTTTTGAGGCAAAGCAAACAGAGGGGTTTTTCCATAGAATCAACAAAGATACGTGTGAATCCTAACAATAAGTAAGATGGAAAGTATTTTCTTGTCTTTGGAGTGGTATTGATTATATTCCAATCATTTTGATTTTTTGAACCATCGTCAAAATCTTTATTATTCGTGAATTTTCTTTTGCAACCACTCAAGAATTTATTCATGTGTTAAAATTATTTAATTGTCTAATAAATTAAATAAATTTTTGAAAAATATAATTTTTAAATTAATAACTTTATTATCGGAATATAGTCACGTTTTTTACATAGATATAATTTTCTAAAAAATGTTTCTGAAATACTTTTCGCGCCTCCCTTGACACGAGTCAACGCCTCCCTAGGGAGGCGCGCCTCCCCATTTGGAAACCTCTGGTTAGTTAATACTCTTCCAACTTTATAAAAATAAAGAATTGTCATCTAATCAACTTTAACTCTCTGGACACGGTTATTAGGTACTTAAAAAGATAATTCTGGAAGCAAGAAGATGCTATACCAACGGCATGCTGCTACTGATCGAAGGAGCTCTGCCTTGGCCAAGGAAAGAAATCGTCTCGAGAAATTCAACGAATGACTTCAGACATGATGATCTATATCAGAACATTGAATACCGGATTAAGAATAAAGTGTTTCAAGTGTTTGAAATTGAATCGGGTTCTTAAAACTGTAAACTGAAATCGATCAATGTGACAAATGTGGAAAACCATTCGGCACGCGGCAAAGAGCAATTAAACTGCATCTGCAGAGGAATATATTCAAAAGGGTTGAATAACCTGATAAAGTTCTATGCAAAAATATCACATAAGGAGGAGAAAAAATCCAACACACTACCCTCAAACAGAAGAAACGGTCAGCACCTTTTCTTTTTTCGATGAGAGGTGTTGGATACTTCGATAAACCCAAATGTGATACCGTCATTATGGACACAGCCATTTATAAAGAAACGACTCTGCATTTTTCAGATTGGTTTATGGTTCTTGGAAGAATAAAAGAATTTTTACCGTAAAAGTCTTTTCAATGTAGGTTTAAAGAGAAGTCCGCGTCTACATGCTTAAAAACATTCACGGATTTCATTCTTACTAGATTTGCAAGCAAACCGAAACACTTTAAAAGTTTCCTTTTTTCTGTCGCTATAAACAAAGTCTTTGACTTTGTCTCAAGGAGAATTCTATCAAAGAAGATATTTCCAGGGAAGCTCAAATTGACTTGGAGGCCTGAAGTCTACGTATCATCTTCTGCCCAACAGAGTACCTCAGGGATTCTCTTTATCCTCGGCCCTTTTCAACTTCTTCCTGGAAGATCTTCCGCCCCCTAACGACAATAATGATTTCATCCTATTTTATGAGGATGACATCGTATTGGCCTCACGGGATCTCCACAAGTGAAAAGTACTTACGCATCTTTTTGCATTAAAAAATTGTGGCGATTTATCCAGGGGCGGTTTACAATAAATGTGTTTCCTCTGTTGAAAGAAAACACAGTGACACAGTCCTGTTTCTTCCCATCTCCCCAATCGATCCCAGTGGGTTCAACTATGAAGGAGATTCCTGGGACTTCCAAAAGCTCTCCTGATAAGGTCAATGGCTTATTTGATAATAAAAATTTCTAAGCTCTTGTCTAACAAACTGACCACTTTATGTTTGTCTAATTTCATATCATTAAAGTTTTATTTTCATGGCATTATCTTGAGTAAAGAATAATCTATTTTTCATACATCTGCGAAGTGTTTAAAATTTTAGAATATGAATAAAGTCAAACCCCGTTTACTTATCAAATTTTGGACCAAGCCAAAAGATGGCGATTAACTGAATTTAACGAGTAACTGAATAATCAATAAAAATTTTATTTGCACAAAATTTAAAAATAATTAAACTAAATAAGTAAGGGGGCTAAACTAATAAAGATGAAGAACATGGCTTTATTCTTTATAACATAATGATGGAACTGAAAAATTTATAAAATCTGATTAAAAAGTTGTTTTAATCCAATAGTACAAAACTGAATTATTGTATTTTGAACAATAGTGATCTAAAAACAGATGTTTAGCCTAAATTCCAGTCTTTTTGACGAATTAAATTTAAAAAAATCCACCTAACTCCATTTTGCGAGAATAAATTTTTCTTTGATCTTATTTCTTAAAACCATACTACAATTTCATATTCTACCGTCTTTGATGTGGTTATAAACCCTACGGCGCGATTAAAGTGATACAATGATCTTTCAAAATATTTGGAATGATCTTTCAATAGAATATGCGACATCCCTTGTTGGAACAATGCGGAACAGAATTTTAGACGCAATTAATGCTCAGGGGGGTCATACTAAATTTTGAACTACCATTGTTCTCTTTTTTATTTTGTTTGAAAAAAATTTGGTGCAAAAGTTAAGATTATAGCTTGAAATTCGATTTTTTATTAAAAGAAATTAAGCATTATATAGAAAGAAATTGAGAAATTGGCTGTTCCGTTTTTTATTTGTATCGCTGTATTTATGAATATACCAACGTGCTAAATTGATAAAAATGTTTCGAATGGTAGCTTTGAATTTTCTAATTTCGTCTTAGAATCATATAAGTATGACAACAGTGGTGACCATACCCTATCTTGGAGGGGTTATTCTTGCTGCAGATAGCAGAGTAATTCAAGATGCGAATACTCCCAACGAAAGCTGTAATAAATTGTTGGACTAACAAATTAAATACAATTGATTCCTTTACCGTTGTAGACCTTACAAATTGCTGCACGATAATGGGATCTGGAGAAAACTCGGCATTTCAGTGGATATTAGCCCAGTATTTTTGTATATTTATTGGTAGTCACCCTAGAGCAGGGGTGGCCAACCGGTCGATCGCGGCATGTTTCGTGGTCGATCGCTCGATATATAAATTGCTAATTATTTTTTTTGTATTTAAATTATTATAAAAAAAATATTTATCAATATTAAAGTAAGTATTTTTCACGTGTCTTGTTATGAGGTGTAACAAAAAGTCCAAATCATATAAATTTAATGCCAAATGGGAAAAAGACTATATTTTTACGATGCACATGGAAAAATGCACATGTATGCTATGCAATAAAATCATTTCATTTCCAAAAAGGGGAAATCTTTGTCGGCATTTTAATTCTTTACATCCCGAGTTCAACAAACACTTTTTTTTAAATTCCTTATTACGGGAAGAGAAAGTTGAACAATTAAAAAAATCTTTTTTTTCACAACATACAATTTTGAAAAAGTTTATTAATTCGTCCAGATCTGCAACAATTGCATCATTGCGAGTGACTCGTCTCCTCGTAAAACACAAAAAACCTTTCACTGATGGGGAAATTTTAAAATCTTGTTTTTTGGAAGCTGCCGATTCACTATTTGATGGTATGAAAAATAAACAGGAAATTTCAAATTGCATCAAAGAGCTTCAGCTCTCAAAACAGTCAATTGTCAGAAGCAGTGTTCCCTCTAAGCTGCGCGCGTGCGCGGCCGCGCAGCAGTTTGCACCTTGCTGCGCAGCGAAATTTTTTTCTGCGCAGTAGAAAGTATAATATCAAGTTTATTTTAAAAGAAAAACTGCACTCTGGTGCTTTGAAAACATTTGAAGATGTAATCTTAATAATAAAATGGTATGGTGTGTGTCTGTCTGTGTGTGCACACCAACTTCAAATTGGCAATACGATGTCCTCGACTTACATGATGAGGTCCTTAAAACCTTCCCCCCCAAAAAAATTAAAAAAAAAATTTCTGCATTTTGGTTAAAATGAACAACTACAATGTCCTCGACTTACATGATGAAGTCCTTAAAACCTTCCCCCCCAAAAAAATTAAAAAAAAATTTTCTGCATTTTGGTTAAAATGAACAACTACAATGTCCTCGACTTACATGATGAAGTCCTTAAAACCTTCCCCCCAAAAAAATTAAAAAAAAATTTTCTGCATTTTGGTTAAAATGAACAACTACAATGTCCTCGACTTACATGATGAAGTCCTTAAAACCTTCCCCCCCAAAAAAAATTTAAAAAAATTTTCTGCATTTTGGTTAAAATGAACAACTACGATGTCCTCGACTTACATGATGAAGTCCTTAAAACCTTCCCCCCAAAAAAAATTAAAAAAAAATTTTCTGCATTTTGGTTAAAATGAACAACTACAATGTCCTCGACTTACATGATGAAGTCCTTAAAACCTTCCCCCCAAAAAAATTAAAAAAAAATTTCTGCATTTTGGTTAAAATGAACAACTACAATGTCCTCGACTTACATGATGAAGTCCTTAAAACCTTCCCCCCAAAAAAAATTTAAAAAAAATTTCTGCATTTTGGTTAAAATGAACAACTACAATGTCCTCGACTTACATGATGAAGTCCTTAAAACCTTCCCCCCAAAAAAAATTTAAAAAAATTTTCTGCATTTTGGTTAAAATGAACAACTACAATGTCCTCGACTTACATGATGAAGTCCTTAAAACCTTCCCCCCCAAAAAAATTAAAAAAAAATTTTCTGCATTTTGGTTAAAATGAACAACTACAATGTCCTCAACTTACATGATGAAGTCCTTAAAACCTTCCCCCCAAAAAAATTAAAAAAAAATTTTCTGCATTTTGGTTAAAATGAACAACTACAATGTCCTCGACTTACATGATGAAGTCCTTAAAACCTTCCCCCCAAAAAATCAAAAAATTATTTTCTGCATTTTGATTAAAATGAACAACGCGAATGTCCTCGACATTTATGATGAGGTCCATTAAAACCTTCAAGGCAAAAATCTCACGTATTAAGAATATCCTTGATGAAAACGACAGCGAGAATATTAACAATGATGAACTCCCAATTATTCGCGATAAAGAAATTCAATTCATCCTATGTTTTTCTCTTTAAAATTAAATGCATATATCATTATCGACCATGAATCAAAATTAAAGCTATTATCATATTTGACTTTGACAGAATGTGCAATCACAGATTGCACGACTTTGAATAGAGTGTGCAATTAACAGATTTTGAAAAACCACTTTGATAGTTAAAACCACATTAGCACAATCATTAACACAATTTACCACCAATTGACGCACGACCTTGAATAGAGTGTGCAATTAACTGATTTTGAAAAACACTTTGTCGTTGTGGTGCTGTCATTGACCGTTTGGTCTACATCCCCTTCCTGTCGTCGCAGTGCAGGGCGCGCACCACGCCATGCAGCACTTAACGACGTTATTCAGAGGGGGCTCACGGCCGCTGGGATCCCATCAATCCTCGAACCCGTCGGGCTTGCGAGGGGAGACGGAAAAAGACCCGACGGCCTATCGACTTTCCCGTTTGAGTTCGGCAAGTCTCTGTTATGGGATGCGACGTGTTCAGACACTTTCTCGGAGCTCAACCTTCCTTCTTCAGCTGTCGAGCCTGGCTCAGTCTCTCGCAAAACCGAGAAGATGAAGATTGGAAAGTACAAGGAGCTCTCTGAACGGTATCTGTTCACTCCCATCGCCGTCGAGACTTCCGGCGTCATCGGCGAAAAGTCTCTTTCCTTTCTAAAAAAGCTTGGCCGCATGATCTCCCATAAACGGGGAGACCCACGCGAGTCCAAGTGGCTTTTCGAAAGGATTTCCTTGGCCATAGTACGTGGAAACTGTGTTTCCATTTACGATGCCGGGAATTTAGTTAGTTAATAACTATTTGTTAATTACACTTTGATAGTTGAAACCACATTAGCACAATCATTAACACAATTTACCACCAATTGACAGCGCAATCAGAAGAATTTGCGTAAAAATATTAGCTATTTAGTTAAGTTTTTCGTGAAGATAGAATTTTTTTTCGGTATGCCTCTTTTCCTAAATTTTTTTATTATTCAAAAATAATTTTTTCAATAGATAACCGAAAGAGGGAAGACGACCTTAAGAAAAGAAGTTTTTCGTAAAGATAGAATTTATTTTCTGTATGCCTCTTTTTTCCTAATATTTTTTACTATTCAAAAATAATTTTTTAAATAGATAACCGAAGGAGGAAAAATGAAGCTGAAGAAAAAACGGTCAGCTTAAGGTAATTAAATCTTTTTTGTGTGTCGCTTTTTTGGCTGCTGCTACTCTGCCTGCCGCATCTCCGGCTGCCCCATTTCCGCCAGTGGTTTGTCTAATCAAGGTCACTAAGCTAAATCTCCGGACTATAAAGACTCTTAAGCATTATCTTAACTGGCTGTTAAAAAAATTAGACAGGTTGTTGCCGTGTCGGCAGAGATTTTTTTTGTTTATACTTTTTTACAAATTTTTAAAGTTTTTTTTGTTTTTTCATTTCTTTTGTTTTTAAATTATTTATTTTTATTTGTTTTTTTATTTTTTTTGTTATTTTCTACAAATTTAACCGGATTGAATTTTTAAACTCCTTAGATCCCTCTGGAATGCCGAATCATCTTTTAAGGTTAAAGATAGGCGTTCCAGTGGTTTTATTACGAAATCTTGCGCCACCTAAATTATGCAACGGTACGAGGTTAGTTATCAAAAATTTGATGGCTAACGTAATAGAGGCGACGATATTAACAGGTAAGTATTGAGGTGAGGATGTTTATATTCCACGAATTCCGATAATTTCTGATGAATTACCATTTAGATTTAAAAGGCTGCAATTCCTTTGAGGAGAGTTTTGCAATGACAATAAACAGGCCCAGGGACAGTCATTAAAGGTAGTTGGGTTATTTTTAGAGAGTGAGTGCTTTTCACATGGACAGCTGTATGTGGGATGCTCGAGGGTAGGCAGAAGAGAAAATTTATTCATATATGCCAAGGAAGGACGGACGACAAACATCGTTATCAACAGGCGATAGAATAGGGTTACATTAAACCAGGTAGTTTTATACATCTACATAAACTATAGTTGTTGATGAAACAGGCCCTCCGCAGGAGCTAGGTCGCGGTGAGCGAAGCGAGCTGCCGAGCTAGTCTTAATAATAAAATGGTATGGTGTGTGTCTGTCTGTCTGTGTGTCTGTCTGTCTGTGTGTGCACACCAACTTCAAATTGGCAATACGATGTCCTCGACTTACATGATGAGGTCCTTAAAACCTTCCCCCCCAAAAAAAATTAAAAAAAATTTTCTGCGTTTTGGTCAAAATGAACAACTACGATGTCCTCGACTTACATGATGAGGTCCTTAAAACCTTCCCCCCCAAAAAAAATTAAAAAAAATTTTCTGCATTTTGGTTAAAATGAACAACTACGATGTCCTCGACTTACATGATGAGGTCCTAAAAACCTTCCCCCCCAAAAAAATTAAAAAAAAATTTTCTGCATTTTGGTTAAAATGAATAACTACGATGTCCTCGACTTACATGATGAGGTCCTTAAAACCTTCCCCCCCAAAAAAATTAAAAAAAAATTTTCTGCATTTTGGTTAAAATGAACAACTACGATGTCCTCGACTTACATGATGAAGTCCTTAAAACCTTCCCCCCCAAAAAATTAAAAAAAATTTTCTGCATTTTGGTTAAAATGAACAACTACAACGTCCTCGACTTACATGATGAAGTCCTTAAAACCTTCCCCCCCAAAAAAATTAAAAAAAATTTTCTGCATTTTGGTTAAAATGAACAACTACAATGTCCTCAACTTACATGATGAAGTCCTTAAAACCTTCCCCCCAAAAAAATTAAAAAAAAATTTTCTGCATTTTGGTTAAAATGAACAACTACAATGTCCTCAACTTACATGATGAAGTCCTTAAAACCTTTCCCCCAAAAAATCAAAAAATTATTTTCTGCATTTTGATTAAAATGAACAACTACAATGTCCTCGACTCACATGATGAAGTCCTTAAAACCTTTCCCCCAAAAAATCAAAAATATTTTCTGCATTTTGATTAAAATGAACAACGCGAATGTCCTCGACATTCATGATGAGGTCCATTAAAACCTTCAAGGCAAAAATCTCACGTATTAAGAATATCCTTGATGAAAACGACAGCGAGAATATTAACAATGATGAACTCCCAATTATTCGCGATAAAAAATTCAATTCATCCTATGTTTTTCTCTTTAAAATTAAATGCATATATCATTATCGACCATGAATCAAAATTAAAGCTATTATCATATTTGACTTTGACAGAATGTGCAATCACAGATTGCACGACTTTGAATAGAGTGTGCAATTAACAGATTTTGAAAAACCACTTTGATAGTTGAAACCACATTAGCACAATCATTAACACAATTTACCACCAATTGACGCACGACCTTGAATAGAGTGTGCAATTAACAGATTTTGAAAAACACTTTGATAGTTGAAACCACATTAGCACAACCATTAACACAATTTACCACCAATTGACAGCGCAATCAGAAGAATTTGCGTAAATATTAACTATTTACTTGAGTTTTTTGTAAAGATAGAATTTATTTTCGGTATGCCTCTTTTCCTAAACTTTTTTATTATTCAAAAATAATTTTTTAAATAGATAACCGAAGGAGGAAAAACGAGGCTGAAGAAAAAACGGTCAGCTTAATAAGGTAATTAATTAAATCTTTTTTGTGTGTCGCTTTTTTGTGTGTCGCTTTCTTGCCTGCCGCATTTCCGCCTGCCGCATCTCCCCTGCCCCATTTCCGCCAGTAAAAAACAAAAAAGAAAAAAAAGGAAATTACAAAGGAAAAATGAAAAAATTAATATAAAAAAAATAAACCACAAAAAATGAAAAAAAAAGTGTGCAATGACAATAAACAAGGCCCAGGGACAGTCATTAAAGGTAGTTGGGTTATTTTTAGAGAGTGAGTGCTTTTCACATGGACAGCTGTATGTGGGATGCTCGAGGGTAGGCAGAAGAGAAAATTTATTCATATATGCCAAGGAAGGACGGACGACAAACATCGTTTATCAACAGGCGATAGAATAGGGTTACATTAAACCAGGTAGTTTTATACATCTACATAAACTTATAGTTGTTTGATGAAACAGGCCCTCCGCAGGAGCTACGTCGCGGTGAGCGAAGCGAGCTGCCGAGCTAGTTTACTATATACTCGCGGAGAAAAAATTTTCAGCCACTGCAACATTTGTGGATATTTGTGGCACATTTCAAGCGTCGAGTGCTGATGCTGAACGTGGATTTAGTTTGATGAACTGTATCAAAACTAAACTACGTAATAGACTTGAGATTGACCATTTGGAGATGATCATGCGAATCAAGTTCTATTTAACAAGTGGGAATACAGTGGATCTTGACCGAGTATACAAATTTGGATACAAAATAAAAACAGAAGAGAATATCCAATTGACTAGACCTATTTTTTTAACCATTGTTTTTTAATTGTAAAATTTCCCCCCCCCAAAAAATTTTTTGCACACGTCACTTTATAACGCTGCACAATGCAATGTGCCCAGCGCGCATAGCTACCACTCGCTTAGAGGGAACACTGGTCAGAAGGGCTGAAAGCATTTCTGAAAATCTTCTTTCGCAGTTAAAAAAGGATCTTTACGCATGTTCGTGTTTTTCTCTACAGTTTGACGAATCAAACGATGCTATTGATATCGCCCAACTATGTGTATTTTCCCGTTTAATCTTCCATGATCTAACTGTCAAGGAAGAGTTATTTGCTATTATACCTATGAAAGAAAGAACAACTGGTGAAAATATTTATATTCTTTCAAAACGTTTTTGTTATCATTCGAATTATTACCGTTAATGAAGAAACTTGTATCCATAACAAAAGATGGAGCCCCTGCAATGATTGGGAATCAAAATGGATTTATTGCATTTTGTCGGAAAGATGAACATTTTCCGAAATTTTTATCATATCATTGCATCATTCACCAACATGCATTATGTGGGAAAATGTTAAATTTCAACTATGTTATGGAGACAACAGTTAAAATTATTAATTCCATCCGAGTCAAGCCCCTACAAAGAAGATTATTTCGACTTTTTCTAGAACAAGTCGATGCAATCTATGGCGATCTACCTTTACATTGTGACATAAGATGGTTAAGCAAGGGATTAATTCTCAGTCGTTTCAGAGAATTATTATCATACATTAAAGAATTTTCTAAAAAAAACAACAAGAATTGGCATTTTCTTGAAAATCCTGTTTGGCTAACCGATATTACCAGCAAACTGAATGAACTCAATTTAGAATTACAGGTAAAGAATAGATATATTATCGATATGATCAGTTCAATAAATGCTTTCATAATGAAGTTGGAATTATGGATATCTCAAATCAGAAAAGAAAATTTTACCCATTTTCCTAACATTGAAGATGAATTCACAAAACAACTTGTGAATAAAAATCATTATGTCAATGAATTTGCTATGGTACTAGAAAAAATAATGAACGAGTTTAATAACAGATTTAGCGATTTCAAGAAAATTACTATATTATGCAGTTTCTTGTTTCTCCGTTCATGGATGTAGACATCGAAAATATTTCAGAAGAATTTAGCAAGATTTTTGACGTTGATCGAAGAAAAAGTCAAATAGAAATTATAAATCTAAAAAATGACATCACTTTAAAATTAAATCAAATGTCAACATGTGGAAATTTATGTCTCAGGAAAAATATCCAATTTTGGTTGATTCGTATCAACGAATTCTTTCATGCTTTGGAAGCACATATTTATCCGAAACATCATTTTCAAGTATGAAAATGATAAAATCTCAATACAGGACACGTTTAACGGATGACCATCTTGGGGATTGCATGAGAATAGCAATAAGCTTATACGAGCCAGAATTTGAAATAATCGCAAGTGAATTACAATGCCAAAAATCGCATTAATTTTTAATTGTAAAATAAAATTTTTGATATTAAAATATATAAGTCGATCTCCAAAAAATCGCAAAATGAAAAGTAGCTCGCCGGTGAAAAAGGTGGCCACCCCTGCCCTAGAGTATCGATAACGAAAAATGAGGCGATTAAATTAGCCAACGATCCTATAAAACATGCAGCGCAAAAAGACCAAATCACAGGAGGACTTTCCCAAAGTATATTTTAATAAATAATATCTTAGTTCACACAATATCTTTATTTGGAATTAGTTTAGTGGGGATAACCCCACTACAATAACTTCTGAAGATTGATAAAAAGATCACATTTCTACAATTTTAACCAAACATTCTTCTACAGGTTAAATTGTCACATTTTCAAACTTTTTAGATGATACTCCATTTCATAGATACCGCGGTATTAAAGGATCTAACCCATTAATTATTCATGATGATGTCTTTTAAGTCCATTTCATAGATATCGTGGGATTAAAGGATCGAACAACTTCATTCCCGAAAAAGACAGTGAGATGAAGAGTGACAATTCAGATTGTTAGTTAAAATTCGCAATATATAGAATAGATTCAAAAAACATAGAATTTTCCTTTTTTCCGCCCACCGATGTGACATCTCCATATTTCCTAAAAATGAACAGGAAAATGGGTGTTCATCAGTCAAAACATTCATTTAAAATTGGAGATAAGGTAAACTCAAATTATTCTAAATTGTAGGTAAGGATTCAAAAGGACTATGGTACCAATCCTTCACTTGCACTCAAGAAATTCGAAAGTCCATACGGAGAAGTTTGTACAATAAGTGAAATCCTCCCGCATAATATGGTCAGAGTTGAAATGGACGATGGAACTACTAAGAAGACACTTATGAAAAGAATTAAAAAATTTAAATAACATAATTTGTCTTTATTGTTTTGTTAATAAAAAAATTCAAATCCTAATTAGCAGAGAAACATTTATAACCGAACATTCAAATAGACAAAATTTTCGAAGTAAAAAAGGAGATTAAAAGAACAAAATCTAAAAATATCACAAAAAATATAAATAGAAATAAGTAAAAAAGGAGATTAAAGGAACAAAATCGAAAAATATCACAAAAAGTATAAATAAGTAAAAAAAAGGAGATTAAAGGAATAAAATCGAAAAATATCACAAAAATGATGAACTTTCAGATAATTAAATCATTAAAAGAAAATACATCTTGAATTATTCCTTCTGAATCCAATTAAGATAAAAAAATAAAGTATAGCAAATAATTAAGAGAGCACCACAAAGTAAACCAACAGCGTGCTCACACGTGGCTTAATTTATTAGGTATTAGGTTTACCATTTTAAAATTAAGATAATTAATAATAATTAATGAAAAAAACTTTATTTTTATTACAAAACAGTTTTGAATGTCAGTAATTCTCACCTTTAGAGAGAGCAAGGATCCAATAATAACCAGATTATTAAAAAAGGTTATTTAAAATCAATTAATCTTGGCTATAGCAATTGGAAACTACTTCCGCCACTTGACTGCTAAATTGGGAGCGAAGAGTGTATGCCCCCGCCTCAGCTCAGAATTTGCTCCTTACCAACTTGGGGTGGGGATCGCCAACGAAGCAAGGATCACCTGATTAATTAGTTCTATGTTTTTGGAAGGTGATCTTGGTTCTAATAATAAGAAAATACGTTAATTAATCTTATCGGAAAACAAATTGAATCAAATATAAAGTCTATAATCCAAATATTTTTCAATATAACGATTTTTTTTTATTTTTTTTAAATTTTCTTTACAAAACGATTATTTTTAAATTTTCTTTACAAAAAGATTGTTTTTAATAACACCATGCATGTAGGAAAGAAAGTCAAGCAGGAAATGTGCAAATTATATAAATAAAAGTGTTGCTTTAATTTTTTTTTTATTATATAATGTTTTTTATTTACAAAAACAACTAACACCGAAAATCGTTAAGTTCCAGCGGCGAGGACGCAGTGTGCGTTGCCCCAAACAATGGCCAGGCCGATGCGCTGGCGGAACCAGAGGCCCTCTCTCGAGTCCTTGAGCCTCCTCCCGATGGACTTCCCGACCTCTTTGAGGAACGAGTCAGTCTCCTTTCCTGCAACTCCGGCGGTCTCCAGGGCGATTGCCGAAATTAATTAAAGAATTCTTAAAAAACAAATTTACTTATACGAAGTTTTCTAAATTCCATACTGTTAATATCACTTAAGTCTAAGTTTTTAAAGAACTCTTGTATACAAAAAAAATTTTCAAAAATGGAAAAAAAGTAAAGCGGAAAAAAAATCAAATTTTGAAAAAAATTGCTATTATTGCTATAAAGATGCGATATAAAGTAAACAAAGACGACTTGACTTTTTTTCCATTTGACTTTTTTCCGCTTGACTTTTTTCCACTTGACTTTCCGCATTTTTTTGTATCAGCACTATATTGGCGATATCTTGTTTTTTCAGTCATCTAAAACAATTTTTGATGTATTTAAACTAATAATTTTTTATATGAAAAATTGATTTTTGTAATTGGCAAATTAAGAGTTTATACTTGAAATTTTGATTTTTGCGGTTGCAATTAGAAGTTTGTACTTGAAATTTGATTTTTGCCCTTTTCTAACTGTCCAGAAATTAACTTGTATGTTACAAAAATATTAGAAGTTTGTACTTAAAGTTGATTTTTGCGGTTGCAATTAGAAGATTGTACTTGAAATTTGAATTTTGCGGTTGCAATTAGAAGTTGTACTTGAAATTTAATTTTTGCAGTTGCAATTTGAGGTTTGTATTTGAAAATTCAATTATTGCGGTTGCTATTTGAAGCTCGTAATTGCCAAACTTAAAAGTCGATTGTTATTTAAGTACAAATTACAAAAGAAACGATTTACATGCATTTATAAATGATGCAACTTAATCCAAGTTAATGAATTTATGTGATTTTTGGATTTACTGTTAAAGAGGGTTCATCATGTTTTACTGTTAAATAAATAAATAAATAAAAATCATATCCTGAATATTTTGAAATGCACAAGTTGTTTGGAAACTAAGGATTCCTGATTATTTAAGTCTGACTAAAATTTATTTCGATTTTAATTTTTGTTAAAATTGTCTGTCAAAGCAATATTAATTATAGATTAATTAGCGTGCAATGTTCGAAATGATAGATTAATTATCAAGCAATGTTTTAAATGATAATACGTGTTTATTTCAATCATTCTTGATTATTGATTCTGTCTCCTGATTATTATAAAAGGAGATTGATTTGCCGTTCGTTAAAATGCTTGGTTATTTAGCGATTGTAAGCTCACTGGTTTTTATTGTCAATTCACAAGGTGGAAATTTACTTATTATTTATACATAGAATGTTTTAAAACAAGAAGATTCACGCTGGATTCTGGGGAAGAGCGAGTTAGGTTCACAGAATATCCATGTGGCGCTACACTTGCTAAAAGTTTTTTGATCACAACCATTTTCACAGAACAAATAATTCACGATTGTGAAAATGAGTCGGAATGTGGACAACGGGAAGTATTAATGGGTGGACTCGCAATAAAAATGAACCTTTTCAACAACTCTTATAGTTTAGAAATGTCTTTTTACAAAAAATAGTTTGTGAAATCGTGGATGATAAAATTGCGATCACCAATTCGAACATCAAACAATTTGAGCGTTGTTCTGTCGTAATCGGGAGTCTTTACATAATGCCTAAAGAGTAATGATTGCAAATTACTATAAATAGAACTATTCGAATCGAGAACCTGAAATATTTAAGTTGGGTCCAGGCAGTGACTGGATTCATCCTCTTTTCCGTTCCGAATGAATTACAAACTCTTGAGTTTCTTAAAAATTTGGAGTATATTGGCGGAGACAGCCTGTATTTGCATTGTCTAAGATATTTTAGGTTCGGAGGCGATTCAGTTGTTATATTAGGAGTTATGAATTCGAAAATAAAAAAATTGGGATTTAAACAATTTGAGGTGATTAAAGGCGGCCTGTTTATCAATTTGCCGACAGTCTACTGTACGCAATTCTATTACTTGAAGAAAGCGTACAAACTTGATAACAAAGATTTTAAATTAAAATGCAGGCCTTTTTTTAAGCTGGGGTTTCTTTTTCCACTGGGTTACCTTTTCCATTTAATGAACCCATTTAACTATCTCTTTTGGTTTCGTTAATTTTGTTTGGTTTCATTTATCCAAAGTTTTATGTTATATTTTAAAATTAGTTTAAAAAGACTATAAAAATAGAACTTCAATACTTCAGAAATAAGAGTCAATAACTGTAGTAAAATTAAAAACCACCCTTGAGACCAACAACATAAAAACCAAAGTAGATAATTCTTGACCGTTTATACTTCTCATTTACCATTTTTTATTTATAATGTTAGATTATTAGAGTTCATTTTTTCCCCTCTTTAATGATTTCGAGCTAGGATTTCAGGTGAATTATTAATTGTCTTTAACAGCAATTTTTTGCTGAAACGACATGCTTTATTTTTTGTTGAAGTCTTTTTAGTAATTTGCATTTAGAATGCTTTTGATCGATTGAAAATCTTTGTCGTGCTCATTAAAAATACGCCTGGTTAAAAATATGGATCGATAGAAATGGGTGTCGAGTAATAAATTTTAATTGATACTTAAAACAAAATTATATTACTATTCAGGTTTTTACACATCTAAAACATTCCAAGGCTAATTTCTTGAAGAATAATTGAGTTTGACTTGAAATAATAGTTGAGGAATAATTAGAATTAATCGAATACTTGACAATACTTTTTACAAAACAAACATGGTTTTTAAAGCAGACTTATTTCCTGAAAATCAATGAGAAACTATGTTGAACTTTTTAAGCCAACAACCACCTTTTTCTCGAATTTGGAATTTCTTCACATGATCACCTAAAGAAAGCTAAGATTGATTAATGTGTGACATGCAAAACAAGTTACGTATAGGGGAACTGGTTATACTTTTGACCTTGTGACGTAAAAATATAATTCTTGGATAATCACAAATATTATGTTTATTTATCAAATAGATGCAGATGCAAGCATTTGACCACTTCGCTATGGGGTCTAGGATAAAAGCCGTTAAGCATTCGCCCACATCTGATGACAAGGTGATCAATGGTCTTTTCAGATAAGTTAAAGTAGCTGCATTTGTTTTCTCCGTTATCAAAAAAAACAAGTTTCGGTCTAGCAGGAGGCGCAGGCTTGCTTCAGTCCGGAGGAAATTGTTTCCATGAATTAGCCACCCGAAGCCCTTATTAACATCACGTTTGACATTCTTTAGACATTGGAACAGATCATTGTATTTTCTAAATAAGAATTCTGCGATAGTGGCCATATGTGTTTTCTTCGGAACAGAATTCCTGCTCTTCTTAGCCAGTTGTTTGCCTTATTTTTCAAATCACAATAAAATTGAAAGAGCATTCTCTACGCTTTATTACTAACTGACTAGAGACCTCTCGAGAATTCCTTTCTTGAAAAATAAAGTCTTTCTATGTTTGCCGGTTTCAAGTGGATATGATTGTTCATAAGAATTCGACGGATGTTCTTATCAATCTGCTCAAACTCTCTGAGCTTAATATCAATCCGACCAAATGATTGAATTAATATAATAAAAGGCTTATGATTTCTTTCCTCAAAAGCCGTTAAATGGCTAAATGTGTGCCAAACTTTAGAAAGACAACAACAATGTTCGCCGACATTAACATCTCCACCACTGAAGACAACGCTATCGGCTGTATTTGTATTAATATTATTTAAAATTGCAAAAAGAGTGGAACCACGAAATTATAAAAATTATAGAGCACGTGAAAAATTATTTAAAACTGAAATAATGTGCAAATTATATAAATAAAAGTGTTGCTTTAATTAATTAAAGAATTCTCAAAAAAAACAAATTTACGTATACAAAATAGACAGTTGTTATTGCAAAAATCTGCTCCAAGATTTGTGTCACTATCATCTCCTTGATTGTAGGCGTCTTGAAGATTGGTTATATTTTCAAATAACCAAAAGTATTGTTCAAAAAACGTGTTGTTATAGTTGACTTCGAAAAGGTCAGCAGGATGGTTTTTTTTATTTTCAACTTTTTCTTCAAAATATCGACTCAGTTTCCTAGATTCCATACTGTCAATAGCACTTAAGTCTAAGTTTTTAAAGGACTCTTGTTTACAATTAAATCAAAAAAATAAATCGATTGATTAAAAATTGCTGTCTTGGATCAATAATACTAATTTGACGATTGTATAATGGCTTCACCTGACCCAAACTCCCTTCAAGCTTCGCTGAAACAACTTTGCGCAAAAATATTTCAAAAGTAGTAACAGGAGCTGTAAAATTTTCTAGAAGTTATGGTTAAGTGATGAATTAGGGCTGTGCCTAGAGATTCTAAATTGGCTAGGATTAAAAAGCATTTGCAGCGTTTTTTTCAAGTGAGCAAATTAATTGGGAGAAGCTTCCGGAGGCTTCCTAATTAGTTAATTTCACGTTTGATAGTAATGACATCATTGCCAAAGCTTAAAGAGTGAACATGGAGAGTTGCAAGCTTTTCGTAAATTATTTGTAGCCTACGCTCTCTTTTAGCTTGAGAGATAGTTCTTGTTCTTTCCTAACACGAGTAGGACTAGACTTTTTTCTTACTGAAATTTGAAAAGAGCGTGCTTCCAAATTGCAAAAAGATTTTTCTTTGACGAAACTTTGGAGAAAAGGGCAAATCTCTTACAACTTTTTTGTGCTCGGGAATCTCTAAAGCTTCAGTTAGAGCTTTTGCTGTAGGCTCCAGTAGCCTTCCATCTTTATGTTCTTCAAGCTCTCCTTGAAGTGTGATCACAGCGTCATAAATGGTTTATTTTTCAGCACTTAAAGATAAAAGGTATTTAAGTGCTAGAATCAGATTTTCTATAAAATTTCTAATAGTTGTTGTAACACGACCTCTTCTAGCTTCTTCGCTAAAAGCACCCGCGTCGTCTTTTTTATAACTAAGTAAAAATATAAACTATTTCGTTGTTGAGTGAAGTTTTGCATTGTAAAGGTTGATCATACTACTATTGAAGGTTTGATAGCTTCGGTCCCCATCGAGGCTGACGGCTGAAACCCCTCGTTTCCGTGGACGCCCTCGTTTCTCTCCAGAACTGAGGAAGTTTTTGTTCACTTTTTTGTGTTACTGACACCAATCCTCTTCCTACTTATCGAAAACCTGACCAAGTCGAAACATGAAAACAGTTTCTTGAATAAGAAATTGATAAAATGCAGAAGTTAGAAGGGATTTCTGGTTTTCAAAAGCTGAGTGAGTTCAAAGACCAACTCACTTGGTTGCGCCATCACGTTGCACAAAATTCATTCAGGAAAATCATGAATGGGTTGCCAAGAACTTCAATCACAATTTATAGCCTAAATCTCCTTGTAGGCATTAGCCATAAGCTCAATGCAGTTTTTATTAATCTGCGGACGCTCTTCAGAGTCCTCCGCAGTTGTGATTAAAAGCCAGAAAGTGATTCCTTGCCAAAGAACAGATTCATCAGAATTGAAAGTTATCGTCGATTTTCTTTTGGTGGGCTTTTGAGCTTATTGGGTGGGGAAAGTCTGGAAATTTTTTGAGATAGGGTTACTATAATTAAGGATTCTTTTATGGAGAATTTCTTCGTAGATCTCTTTCATAAGATTATGGAATTTATTTTAGCCTACAGAAGAACGAAAGCATTCCCATACTTCAACCCACTATTTTTAAAATTTTTAGGGCTAATTTGTAAAATAAATGCTGTATTCCTTGTCACTCAATAAAAAGGGTGTAAACAGCATGATTGAAAATAGTTGGAGGTACGATCTGGGGATGACATCTTTTATACTTTCCTTTTTTCCGTATTAATCGGCTTTTTTATTTTTTAAAGATTTTACACCCTTTTATTTAAATGGCTATGCTCCACACTTACTTCCCGATCATGAGGTATGGAGACTATATTTTCATTGGGAGTGATTTAGTCTTTTGGACTTCCTGCTATCTATTTCCTCAAACTTTCCTCTCTTAAATCCCTTTTTATGCAAAACAGGCGAAGCATCAGTTGATCAACATGCAACGTGTCTTTGCAAAAGCAACAGAAATGACAATCAGCCAACAAAATCCAAAAACACCTTCGTTTGTTCCTTTGTTTTCATTCTCAAGTTGTCTGTGTCAATATTTTATAACAATTAAATTCTTCTTTCAGGTTAACCAGTTTGGAATTCTATAAATAAGACAAATCAACTTTAATACTCAACTGATTCAAATAATCAGTATATTACTGTTCAAGTGATCATATTTGTTCTTGAAAATCCAATTTAAGCTGCTTGATCATACTCTTGTGGCTATTCTTTACCTTCCAAAGAGAGTCCTGAGAAGTAAAATGAAAAATCTTCTGATTGAGGGCCCTCACGTGGTCCCGACCCCCCGAAAGTTGTTCTCTCAACTGCACTTTACATCTCACAAATTCATTCTCGTTTATATTTCTAAATTTTTGTAGCGTTTCGGAGTGGTCCTGAATTCCTCTCTCCTGATTTGTGTCTTTTTAAGAATGGCTACTTTTCCTTGTTGTTCTTCCCCGGTAAGATCGGCCAGGATTGCTGTGTTTGAGGTCACGGATTTGGCAGGTCAGGCGGTCCCTTTAACGTTCGTGGTCTTTTTTTACCTCTTCAAAGTTAATATCGAGCCTGCCATTTTCTTCAATGAGTTCTATATCAAGAGAATAGTTGACTAAGTCGCCAAGAAAAGCAGAGGATAGTGCTTCAGAAGGGTTTTTGATATAAGAGAGAGCATCGAGGAAAACAATAGCCAGATATGTAATTTTTCCATGTATAGATGCGGTGATGTCTTCAAGTCGATCGTTCCTCAATGAGTCAGAAAATTGTCACGTTTACCAGTGCCTTTAATTTGTCCACTTTTTCTTGTTCCTTGTAGTTTTAGATTCCCTTGCATTTCAAACGCCAAAGGTTAGGTTGTTGCTTTTTTATGTAAGTTTAAGTCAAATCGGCCAGGTGCAGTTTCTTCACATTTTCTTTGATGTTTTAATTCAGTGAGTTGATTATTATATTAGCATCAAAAATGGAATGGTAAAAGTTGGTGTTTACTTTGGGAAAAGTTCATCTTCAGTTCTTATAGAACAAGCAAAGGAGCTACATTGAACTCTACCTCTGTGCGTTTTTTAATGACAAGGGCTTTTTGTATTTTAGTTAGTTTTCTCGATTTTTTCTCTTTTTTCGAAAATTTTCTAATCGATTTTTTGAGGATTACAATTTCTTTTGAGTTCGAATTTGTCATAAACATTAAACGACCCATTCATTTTTAGATAAAAGCTTTTTAAATCCAACTCAATGTCGTGCCCGTTTTGTTCTTCTTTTACATCAAAGTAAAATTAAGCCAAGTGCAGATCATAAAAGGAAGAGCTCTATTCATACGAATTAAGTCACCTCCAATGGAAGTTGAAAGATGGTAAAAGCATTAAATTTTTTCCATTAAACTTAATATTTAGAAGTGAAATTTCAAGCGCATTTTGCATTTT